>NC_051183.1:143622079-143645732 GCF_013339695.2 Rhipicephalus sanguineus
CCCCTCAACTCCATCTGCCAGCCGCGCTCACTTGCGCCAACCGGTCCGCTACCGAAAGGCCCCTTCATGCCGTCGTGAGATCAGCCTGGGCACGACACCAGCGTACTTTCGCCTAGTTCCCCGCCCTCTACGCTTCTCCCAGAGCCGCCCGCCAGAGACCCAAGGGTTCCCGATAGTCCTTCACCGTTGACGACCTGGACTGCCCACGGACATTTTGTCTCGCGTCACCAGCCTTGTATATACGCCCCCATAGTTTTTCATTTCATCTTCATTTCTGCGGGGGGGAGTAATCTGTAGCGGCACCTTCATCACCGCTCACGATCATCATCACCATTTTACCATTTACGCGCCGCGCCTCTCGCGCAGCTGATGCCTAGCGATCGAGGTGCGGGCAGTTAAGAACGTGCTCACGCTCCTGGGGGCTGGACGCCGGCAGCCGCTGCCGCTCTGCTGGTACTAGGGCCTTCTAATAAAGTAGCGAGAACGGCACGGCCACGTCGGCCGCCTTCACGTCTCTCTCTCTCTACTCGCTACAGGGGTATTTTTGGATGAAGCTTTGCGGGACCGTTTCGTTACCGGGCTGAAAGACGAGACAACGCAAGCAGAGCTTCTGAAGAGGGCCACACTGACGTTTGCAGAGGCGTGCGAACTAGCCCGAAGTGTTGAACTAGCCCGTTCCGAGACGAAGAAATTCCAGCCGAAGGGGCAAGAACTGGGTGTCCACGCCGTACAACGACACGCTCTGAGTTCAAGGTCGGGACAGCCGCGTGGAGACTACAAGGAACCCAGACCAGCGAAAGAAACAACCGGTTGGGCTTGCTAACGCTGCGGAGCCACCTCCGACACCGACGAAAGGTGCCCGTTCAAGAAATACCGCTGCCGCGCCTGCAAACGAGTGGGCCACTTGGCAAGAGCGTGCCGATCGCCCGCCAGCACAGCACACTATGCGGAGGACAGTAGTGGTGAGGACAATATTTTGCTACAGAATGTGTTTTCGTGTAACGAGAGTGTCCGAAACTATACTGTAAACGTACGGGTCGGGGGTCGTAATGTGCCGATGCAGATAGATACGGACGCGTCTGTTTCTATGGTCCCCGAGACTCTCTATCAGCGACACTGGGCCGGGCGACCATTCTTGCCGTGTAGGATAAAGCTAAAAGCCTATGGGGGAACGCCGTTAACGGTTCTGGGCAAGCTGATGATGCCGGTAGAGCACAACAACCAGACAGCGACGCTGCCTCTGATCGTTGTCCGTACGTTGCAAAAGAGTGAGACTGCGTTGCTAGGGCGAGACTGGTTGGAATCTCTTAAATTGGATTGGTTGAGTGTGGATGGGGTGGGGATCGATCGAGTAGCGAGCTTGCTTGAAAGGTTCTCGGAAGTGTTTGAACCAGAGCTCGGACAGATAACGGATTGTCAAGTAAGCTTGTTGCTGAAGGAGGGCACAACACCGGTCTTTTGTAAACCTCGACCGGTGCCCTTCGCACTCCGAGATCCCGTTTCCCAACAATTGAGGGCCTGGCAGAACGCAGAAGTGATTGTTCCCGTCCTAAAAAGTGACTGGGCCACGCCGCTGGTGGTGGTTCGAAAAGGAGACAACACGGTCAGGATTTGCGGAGACTGCAGAATGACGGTGAATACCTGCTTGCGCACCGATCATTATCCGCTGCCAGTCATGAAAGATTTGTTTGTAGCCTTGCATGGGTGCAAATATTTCACTGTGCTTGACCTTTCAACCGCGTATCAGCAGCTGCAGTTGCACCCTGACTCGCAGTCTTTGCTCACGATAAATACGCACATGGGGCTGTTTAAGTTTACGCGCCTACCGTATGGGATAACCAGTGCACCCTCGATATTCCAGGCAGTCATGGACGATGTTCTAGGAGGCCTAGATAAAGTCGCCTGCTACCTGGATGATGTGTTGATTGCCGGGGAAAGTTTTGAGGAGTGTTGGGAAAAGGTGGAAAGCGTGCTGACAAGGTTCAAGAAACGAGGCATTAAATTGCGCAAAGAGAAGTGCAAGTTTTTCGAAACATGGGTGGCGTATCTGGGTCACGTGCTGGACGCAAATGGCATTCGGCCATCCGATAAGGTGCGCGCTATCAAAGACGCGCCGACACCCAAGAACAAACAGGAGCTTCGAGCATATTTGGGCATGCTCAATTTTTATGGCAAATTCGTTCCGAACATGTCAGCAGAGCTGAAACCATTGTATGAGTTGTCGGGCGAAAATGTTAAGTGGCAATGGACGGACAGGGTGGCGGATACTTTTAAGAGATGTAAGGATTGGCTTATGCATCCCAGAGTACTAGCATACTACAATCCGGATCAGGAACTGGGTATGGTATGCGACGCCTCGGCATATGGACTAGGGGCGATCTTATTTCATAAAGTCGCGGGGGTCGAAAGACCGATAGCGTTCGCATCGAGGACACTAAGTCAGGCAGAGCAGGGCTACGCCCACCTGGAGAAAGAGGCTCTTGCAGTTATTTTCGGTCTAAAGAAGTTCCACAGAATTTTTGTTTGGTCGAAAATTTTCCGTTTATTCAGATCACCAACACCTGGTTGGAATTTTCGTGCATGGCAAGCCAATCCCTACAATGGCAGCAGCACGGATACAGCGGTGGGCCTTAATTCTTGCAGCGTATGACTACCGATGGGTCTACCGAAAGGCAAGCGAAATCCAAAATGCCGATGCCCTTTCACGGCTACCGCTCCGAGACAAAGCAGAGGAGTCGGAGGGCGTTTATTTCTTTTCGGTGCTAGATGAGGCTCCATTGTCGGCAAGGGAAATCAGATCGGAAACGCGTAAAGATCGATTGCTGTCCAAAGTGTTGTTTTTTACGCAGAACGGGTGGCCTGCGCATGTGTCGGACGACGATCTTTCACCATACTTCGTTCGCCGTAACGAACTGTCGGTAGACCAAGAGTGCGTAACATGGGGCAATGGCGTGGTTATACCAGCTTCGTTGCGACAGAAGGTTCTAGAAATGCTGCACGAAGGTCACCCAGGGATGACTCGAATGAAAATGCTGGCAAGGAGTCATGTCTGGTGGCCTCGCTTAACGCTAGACATAGAGCAAGCGGTGAAAGAGTGCATCACTTGTCAGTTGTCACAGAATGCGGCAGCTAGAGTGCCACTAATGTCATGGGGCTGGCCAACGCGTAGATGGCAGCGAGTTCATCTAGATTTTGCGCAAAGGGACCAGCATTTCTTTTTGGTCCTAATGGACGCTCATTCGAAGTGGGTTGAGGTGTTTGTCATGACAACAACAAGTGAAAAGACAGTAGAGAAGTTGCGAGGTGTTTTCGCGGCCTACGGACTACCAGAGGAGATCGTGACCGACAACGGGCCACAATTCACATCGCAGCACTTCGCAACATTCCTGAGCAGGAATGGAATTCGTCATTCCAAATCTCCTCCCTATCACCCAGTTTCGAATGGTAGCACCGAACGGTGCGTTCAGACCGTCAAGAAGGACTTGTTTAAACAGATACTAGACGAAGAAAGAAAAGAAGACAAGAAGTCCATGCAACATCGCAACACCCCGTCCAGCACCACTGGTGAGACCCCGGCCCAGATCTTGTTGTCATGGCAGCCAAGAACCAGGCTGAGTCTGCTGCACCCGGACATGGAACAACGCATGCGCGAAAAGGGGGAGCAGGCGAAGCTCCACGCAGACCAGAAACGAGGGCCATGGAGAGACTTTTGGGAAGGCGACCAGGTTTTGGTGAAAGGACTCCGCCCGGACCACGACAAATGGCTGTTGGGTACAATTGCTCAGCGGTGCAGCGCATGCACGTACATTGTTCGCGTCGGAGACGAGGACCAATACGTTCACGCTGATAACCTGCGACTGCGTACATTTCAGGAGAACCGGAGCTGGCTTAAGGCGGCGGGAACAGTACTGGACGGGCCGAGAGTGGAAAACAAGGGTCCGCCCTTCAGGGACACTAGAGAGCCCACCTCGACCAGCACGCCTACTCGGCTCAACGATCAGGACCAACCAGCATCGAACTTGACGTCACCAGCAGCTGAATCGGCAGGGCCTTCTACCGAGCCGTCTCCGGGCCTTCTACACGACAGCTGTCCGACGCTCGACACGGCGACCCCTCGGGACAATCAACACCGCAGCTTCGACGTTCTACTCGGTTGAGGCGACCGCCAGACCGTTACGTGCCGTGAGACGAAACCTCGTAAGGGGAGAGGAGTGTTGTGTTATCGGGTTTGTGCATCGTGGTGCTGACGCAGACGCGCTTCGCTATCAGCGGTGACCTGGACTCGGACTGTTGGGCTTCGTGACGTCAATGCTCGGTGTGATAGTGGCTCGAGCATGTATATAAGCAACCGCCCCTTATCCTTCCTGGTTGTTAGACAGTTGGTTGTGTGACATTTAGCCACCGTGTGCTGCCTGCCGGTCTCGCCCCTGTTTAGACGAAGATATAATATCTTCCTCTTTTTTTTGTTTTCCAAATAAGCAAGTTGATTGTTTATTACCAAATGACGTAAACACACAAGACAGTACGAGGCATACTATCAGTGGTTCGGAATAAGCGTTAACACGAGGCCACATTTTTCGTACAGCCCGGCTTTCTTTGGCTCCAATGGTCGTGAGTGGTCAACCTCGGATTAGGTAAGGCTGGTCTTGTCCAGGCGGCACGAGCTTCAACCAACAATGCTGCAATATGGGAGAGAGAGAAAGGCAGGTTCTCACACTGCCAAGTGAGAAATTCATCGATATTCTCAAAAATGACAACAGAGAACGCACATTAACACTATCTCAAAAATAATCAGTTCAATTGCTGCACTGAATACTTTTTCTTGCTTTTAATGAAAAAAGTGTCGTCCTAGTATTCGGCAGCATGTGCAACGTCCATGAGATAATTTATACGATCCATTTCTCTTTCGCAGATGCCATACAAAGGCTTAATAAACATATTAAACGTTGAAATAATCGTACCCACACGACCACTTGAAATAAAGAGCTTCACTCGAATGAAAGAAACCTTGCATGGTTTTTAAAACGTGACATATCAAGAAAATATGTATGGCACATGTGACGGGCAGCAGCACATGCTTTCACGTCAGTTGATAAATTCACTTGTAATATTAGATAATAGTTAGAAAGGTTATCACGAAATTGTGAACGTACCAGCATCCACTGAAAATAAACTGGCCTGAAGTTGCAGGTATTCTGTAAACACACACCAGAAAGTCAGTGTATCAGACATTACTGGCACATAATTCCAGACCTCTACCTCGAATCCCGGCCCCTCTTCCACTAATATTTATGTGACTTATGTACGAATCAGTACAATTCTACTGCTAGATGTTTTAAAAGTTTTTATCTCGTGCACATGTGCCTGCGTGCGTTGCTACCTGGTTCCTATATTTTTACTTGTACTGCTTCGTAAAAAAATTATTTGTTGGAAGTTAGCACTGTGTCCGCGTCGTACCTTTGTGTTTTGTTCTGTTGCTGCGCTATAGGTGTTAATTTCGATATTATATTTCGTGAATGCTGTTGAATGCCGGCCAAGACATATAGAACGAAGCTTGGAATCCTTTGTTTATTTTGTACATTTCAAGCGGGCGCTGTAGCGTCCCTTGAATCCAATTCCTTATGTTTCGAACATGTTTTATTTTCGCGTCTTAATAACACTTCATTCTGCTCTTATTCACATACTTTATGTTTACTGCATGTCTGCGCCTTTCGTTCAAGGTCGTCTTTCGAAAACGCTACAATCCTGGATATACCGGGTGTTCAAAGTTAAGCTTTCTGATTTTTTAAAAATGCAGCACTGAGAAGAACGTGAAAACCACCTTTGCAGATAAGTTTTTCATCCAGGGGACACAAGGTGACACGATAATTATCTAACATGGCATAATGAACTTTTTAACGGTTGCAGCAAACGGGCATGTTTGTATTGAAAAATTGGGAGCAGTCGCGTTTCTACACAGTTCCACTTGGAAGAATTGTTCTAGCATGTCTGTGCTCCGAGATACCTCGCTGCAAAGTTTAATTGCGGTTTGCATGATTACGCATGCAAGGCAGCGAGCACTGGTGCAAAGCTCTTCCCGATATGCCGCGGTAGTTGCGTGCGGCGTTTTATCCGTCAACGGGTCGAAGGCTTAGGCAAAGATGATAACGGTTGCCCTTTTGCTACCGGCCGGCGATAGCAAGCAATGACTGCTCTTAACATCAGGGAGGAACATTGCGCCGATCCTCACCGTCTTGTATGCGTAATCATGCAAACCGAAATTAAACTTTGCAGCGGAATATCTCGGGGCACAGACATGCTAGAAGAATTCTTCCAAGTGGAACTGTGTAGAAACGCGACTGGCTCAAACTTTTCAGTACAAACATACCCGCATGCTGCGTTCAATAAAAAGTTCAGTATTCAACCTTAGTTAATTGGGTGGCTGACAGCAATATTTTTTGTCTTGTTTTGTGTCCCCCTGGGTACATAACTTATCTGCAAATGTGGTTTTCACGGTCTTCTCAGTGCTGAATTTTAACAAAATCAGAAAGCTTAACTTTGAACACCCGGTACATGCAACAACCACTGCACCACACTTCTTTTCAAAGGGATTCCTTTGCGCGTTTGAATGCTTTTTTATAAACTAGAAATAAAATATGAGCAATTATTTTCATCTAGATAAAGTTGATTTTTAGGAAGTGAGCTCTAGATATTATAATCTGTGAGATATTAAAGGCGCCGTTAATAGACGCGCCACCAAACTGGACCCGCGTGCGCGCCGTGGTGACATATCGGCTATAACGTTGAGCCGCTAAACACCGGCTACAGCGTTGGCCATAAAGGCCACATGTTATGGGGAAGAAAACGCCAAGAGCATTGGTGTACCTAAATTATTGTCACGTTAAAGGGATTGTCCGGCAGCTTTATAAATGAAAACAGGAGGTCTTAGAAGAAACACTGTGCCTGCTTTCAGCTCGCGTGACTAAGGTACGCGTGTAAATAATCCTTAAATAAATATCAAGTCAAGTTCTTTCTGAAAATTCCGCGTCCACGAAAAAGCACGTTGGCCACAGTAAACGTGACGTCATATGGGACTGTGTCCGGCTGGCGTGTCGTCATGCCATGCTGAGTCGTATGTAATCGCAAGAGTGCAACCATCCATTTTCATGTGAATTCAGCGCTGCAAACCAGTTTATTCCTTAACGCTCTACAATGGGGAAGACCTGTCATGCTGTGGGATGTCAGCTGCTCATTCTAAGTGACTAATCGCCAGCTTGCAGGCAACAAGCGGCTGTGGGCGAATTGGGTTGCCACCGTAGTGAATTCATTTCTGATCTGTCGAAGCACTCTTCATGCCAACGGTTGATGATTTCCTTTTCCTGGGTGATTGTAGAGAGACCAGGAAAATCTGTAAGCCACGTATCTCGAAATATTGCAACAGCAACAAGCGCTACATGAATACGTTCGGCGCAATGTGAAATAGCGCATTTTTGTGCGTTTTCTCCCGCAATCACGCTCGCAGTAACGTTAATTTCCTTGATTTGCTGCGCTCCCTTCACTTCTGTCCACAGGTGAACTGAGGTAAAAAATAATTGATGTAATTCAAGCTCAGTAAAGCGACAAGGTCTCAGCCCTGCAAAATGCTGTTCCTATATATATATATATATATATATATATATATATATATATATCCTCTTCAGACCCCGCGTGCATTAAAATGCACATTTCTTTTTTCCCGGTTTTCGAAATTCGCGCCACTATTAGAACCAACATTCTTGGTGCAATCGCATGCTCTATCATGTGGTGCCATCTGGTAAGCAATACAGGAAGCATACTACAGTGGAATTCCCGTTTTCCCGCTTTGAAACATGGCGTCATTCTCGTCTTCGACGTTCTGCTCACGGCGTCCAAGTAATTCACAAATTGCTCAATAATCATCGTGGCATATTTCTTAATTGTTGTTTAAATCTACTTACGAAGGTTTTAGGGATAATTTCCACACGTCATGTAACCCGAAGGGCGAGTATATTTGTTATCACAAGCTGTTTTCTTCAAACGTGCATTATAATGCACACTCGGTCTCAATGGGTAGTTTTTCTTGCGTATGTTTGCCAATCTGATGCGGTTCATTACTCTGTGGCATTAAGCTTTGGCGTTTGTTTTACCTAGGAATCAGTGATAAAGAAACGTGTTCTTGAGTCAATGACCAGCAACGACGCCTCGGACCTAGAATTCTCATACGACGAGGCTGTCCCTTCCCTATTACCTGTTGCCGGAAAACAGGTGTGGTGCAGAATTTGACAATAGGCAGTTTTCGAATAGTGTACGCTAAGTTAGCGTTAGCGTTTGCGGCCCGCTATTTCCATCACTTAACGGGAGCCCGCAAGCGGTAGCGTACAACGCATGCGCAGTTGCGCGAAAAGCCAACGCAAAGCTTTGCATACGCTACTTGAAAGCTCCCTAATGAGTCACTACAGAAGCTGCTGAAAGCCAAGGTTGGGCCCATGCCTGCTGAGCCAAGAACTGCGCAAGCAAGCCACATTTCAGAGCTTGGGAACTAGGGATCCTCCTCGAGGTGTCAAAACCCAGGATATTCTCAGCGCAATAGGCGTGCGCACAGGGGGGAGGGGTGTCGGCCGCTCCCCCTAGTCACCTAAGAGGGGGGGCAAACCTGCCCCGTACGTTGACCCCCCCTAGTCACCTAAGAGGTGGGTGCGCAAAATCTGCCTCGTACATTGATTAGTAGGGGGGGGGGGGGTGCTGCGATAAACCTTCACCCCCCCTGATGAGGAACCCTGCGCACGCCTATGCTCAGCGCACAAAGCTCCGGTGCATCATGTGCAACATTGTTCTTTGCGTCACGTCCGCGCGAAACTTCTGCAGGCAGTTTCACAACAAATACGCGTGCTTATCGAGAGCAAATGTAAAATTTCGTTGTAGGCGAGTGTCGTTCGTTTTCCGTGCATTGAGACCCAGTGTGCATTATAATGCACACACTGCTGTGCAAAAACTGTTTGACGTACAGGCGCAATTTTTCTCTGGTTTAATACAGCATGTGTGTGCATTCCAAAAATGTGTTTTGATTTCACCTGTGTGGCCACAAATTTGCTCAGGTCTCAGGAGGATATATATATATATATATATATATATTGTTAGACGTTTATTGACGGCGAGATTGACGGCGACGATGCACAACGACAGAGCGCAGACTCTCACGAGCACGAGCACGAGGGGCGTACTCCCCGAGAATAGGCGAAGAGGGTGACCCACTAGGAGGCGCTTGAGAGGACGACCCATTAGAGCGTTCCAATGCTTCTCTACAATTACCCGGGTACGAAAAGGGAGCCGTCTGGCGACCTAACAGCTGGTCACTATGAGCGGGTCATGGTAGGGCTTGAGGCGCTCCACGTTGACAATGTCGCGCCCTCGACGGCGCATGTCCGAAGATGGTTCAATAGGTTCAGTCAGGTAGTTGACCGGGGATGTGCGTTCGACGACACGGTAGGGGCCTTCGTATTTGGGTAGTAGTTTGGAAGAGAGGACAGTTGCAGTGGTAGGAACCGAGAGCCATACGAGCGCTTCAGGGAGGAACGTGGGTGCAGAAGTGTTGGTGGCACTGCGAATGCTCTTCTACCGCTCTTGGTCCTGCGTAGTAAAGGTCCTGGCAAACTCGCGACACTCCTCAGCAAGTCTGGCTGTGGCAGAAATAGGCGCACACTCCGATCGATCCGGCGTGTATGGAAGGATTGTGTCGATTGTGTGCGACGGGTGCCTGCCGTACAATAAGAAAAAGGGTGAGAAACCAGCGGTGCTTTGAGGGGCGGTATTGTAGGCGTAGGTGACGAAAGGCAGAATCGAATCCCAATTTGTGTGATCGGCGGCGACGTACATCGATAGCATGTCGCCGAGCGTGCGGTTAAAGCGTTCGGTGAGGCCATTCATCTGCGGGTGGTAAGCAGTAGTTTTGCGGTGAACGACGTTGCACTCTTTGAGGATGGCTTCGACGACTTCCGACAGGAAGACACGGCCTCGATCGCTGAGCAGCTCGTGGGGTGGACCGTGGCGCAGCATGAACCTGTGGAGCAGGAAGGAGGCTACATCGCGCGCTGTAGCCGCTGGGAGGGCGGCAGTTTCGGCGTATCGCGTAAGGTCGTCTACAGCGACGATGGCCCAGCGGTTACCAGCCGACGTCAGAGGAAGTGGCCCATACAAATCGATGCCAACGCGCCCAAACGGCCGGTCAGGGCAAGGTAAAGGCTGTAGACCTGCTGGTGACTGGTGCGTTGAAGCTTTGCGGCGCTGACAATCGATGCAGGAGCGAACGAACTTCTGCACGTAGCGGTACATCGCTCGCCAAAAGTACCGTTGGCGAATGCAGTGGTATGTTTTCGATACCCCAGAGTGCGCACACTGCGGATCAGCGTGGAACAATTCGCATATGTCAGAACGGAGACTGACACTGGCGGCCGTCGGCGTTGTAATTGCGTCGGTGAAGGAGGTCGTCGCGAATGGCGAAATGATGGGCTTGACGACGCAACGCGCGAGTGGATAGTGTTGCCGATGGATCAGTGAGCAAGTCTATCAGTGAAGCGATCCACCGATCCTTGCGCTGTTCGGTAGCGATGGTGTGAATGTCGATGGAAGAAACGGTATTGTGAGACATTGAGCTGTGGGTATTGTCGTCAGGCAAGGGGGAGCGCGAGAGTGCGTCGGCGTCAGCATGCTGGCGTCCGTTGCGGTACAGCACGCAGCACGATGTCGTAGCCCTGTAGGCGAAGTGCCCAGCGGGCGAGGCGGCCTGATGGATCCTTCAATGATGACAGCCAGCATAGTGCATGGTGGTCGGTGATGACATCAAATGGGCGACCATACAAATAAGGTCGGAACTTCGTAAGGGCCCTGATAATTGCCAGGCATTCCTTTTCGGTGACGGTGTAATTGGTCTCGGCTTTGGTAAGCGTACGACTTGCATATGCCACGACATATTCAGGGAACCCTGGCTTGCGCTGTGCAAGGACAGCGCCAAGGCCAACACCGCTGGCGTCTGTGTGTACCTCTGTAGGGGCCGTAGGGTCGTAGTGGCGTAGTATGGGAGGCGACGTCAACAAACGACGGAGCTTCGCGAAAGCTTCGTCGCACTCTGACGACCACGAATTGAGCGGCCCATTACTTCCAAGGAGCTTCGTCAGAGGCGATATGATAGTCGCGAAGTTTCGAATGAAGCGCCGAAAGTAGGAACACAGTCCTACGAAACTGCGCAGTTCCTTGACGGACGTAGGTTTGGGGAACTCGGTCACGGCCCGAAGCTTGGCTGGATCGGGGAGAATACCGTCCTTGGACACGACGTAACCGAGTATTGTCAGCTGCCGTGCTGCAAATCGGCACTTCGTTAGATTCAGATTCAGACCGGCCTCGCTCAAACGCGTCAAAACATGCCGCAGGCGTTGAAGTCCGAAGCGAAAACAACGACGTCGTCGAGGTAGCATAAGCATGTGTGCCATTTCAGGTTGCGCAGAACGGTATCCATCATGCGCTCAAAGGTGGCGGGCACATTACACAGCCCAAACGGCATGACGTTGAATTCGTACAAGCCGTCGGGCGTGACAAAGGCGGTCTTCGCCATAGGTACTTGCCAGTACCCTGAGCGCAAATCGAGAGATGAAAAGAATTCTGCGCCTTGTAGGCTGTCAATCGCGTCGTCTATTCACGGTAGTGGATACACGTCCTTGCGAGTGATCTTGTTAAGTCGTCGGTAGTCCACACAGAACCGCACAGAACCGTCCTTCTTCGCCACAAGAACGACAGGAGACGCCCAGGGGCTGTTAGAAGGTCGAATAACATCGCGGCGAAGCATCTCGTCGACTTGCTCGTTGATTACACGGCGTTCTGTGGGAGATACGCGATATGGACGTTGCCGCAGTGGCAGCTGGGTGGCAGTGTCGATGCGATGCGTAACGGCGGACGTGCGGCCGAGAGAAGTTTGAGCGACATCGAAAGAAGAGCGAAATTCTTCCAACAGGCCCAGAAGCTGGGAACGCTGGACTGGCGTAAGGTTGTCAGCAATGGAGGAACCAAATACATCAGCGGGTGATGAACCAGACGTGGAAACAGCACCGAGCGTACTGGAACTGTGGCAGTGCATTTCATCTGGTTCGTCCATAACTTGTGCGTCTTCGATGGGTTCCACGCTACCGAGACATTCCCCTTGCACCAACGTGACACTGTACGGGAATGGATTGATAACAAAAATAGAGGTGCTGCCCTGGGTGACTTGCAGGGTCGCGAAAGGCACCAGCAAGCCTTTCCTCGTGCAAACACGGTCAGATGGCGAGAGGAGTGCAACGGTGTCGGAAAGACTTGCGCAGTAGACTGACACCGCCGTTGACGAGTTTGCAGGCACCTTGGTGTCGTCTTTGACATGTACCTTGCCCGCTGCCGATGGATTGTCTACCGGCGTCCAATCAGGGAACGGTGAGAGCTCTATTTCGGCTGGTGCGCAATGAATGACGGCGTCGTGGAGGGAGAGAAAATCTCATCCTAGGATGACGTCCTGAGAGCAGGCAGGAATTATGATCAATTCGACGGCGTACGGAGCATCCTGAATAATGACGCGGGCGGTGCACACCGCTGCAGGGTGAATACTTTGGGCGCTAGCTGTACGGAGAGAGAGACCGGAAAGTGGCGTCGTCACTTTTCGCAGTAATCGGCCAAGTTTGGCGTCTATGACGGATACGGCGGCTCCAGTGTCGATAAGGGCAGATGCGCGAACACCGTCCACAAACACGTCCATCACGTTCGATGGGCTTCGCTGAGGGCTTTCGCAGTTCGATAGCGTCGCAGCCCTTGCCTCGTGGACTGCGACGACTAGTTTTCCTGGTCACGTGAGACTGGACGTGGCCGCATGGGCGACAGTGAGCGACGTCGTGGAGACGGTGACCGGCGGGTAGATGTTGCGGCGCGGGACGTCGGTGACATAGGCGGCGCTTGGTCATAATAAGGTCGGCTTGATTGGCTGGGGAGGGCTGATGCGACCGGAGGCGGCTCCATGCGATTGCAGTAGCGTGCGACGTGACCGGCGCAACCGCACGCGAAGCAGATGGGGCGGTTGTCGGAAGTGCGCCAGCGGTTCGCTGGTCCCATCCATGTCGCAGAACGGGACGGACGAGACGGCTGCTGTTATGAGGGCATTGTGGGCAGGAGTCGGGGCCTGGGGACGACGTCGACGTACGTAGGCGGCACAGCCGTGTCGAAGGCCTGGGGTCCGACGGCGGCTTCGGCGTAACTTCGCGGTGCAGCCACAGGAATCGCTGGGGGCGGCCTGGCTACAGCTTGCGCGTAGCTTAGTGGCGCATGCACTGGAGGCGGTTGGTGGTATTCAGGAATGACCTCTGCGATTTCCTGCAGAATCGCTCGGCGGAGAGGAGGCAGGAGGGTAGTGGGCGGCTGGTCAACACGCTGCGGTGGAGTGAAAGCCAGTAGAGAGATCTGGCGAGCAATTTCCTCACGCACGAACGACTTGATTTCGGCGAGCAAGGTGGAAAGGTCGGAAATGGCCGACAAGCCCGCGAGATCAGCATCGCGTGATGGCGGTCGACGGGTCATCACGCGCTGCCGGCGCAGCTCCTCGTAGCTTTGGCACAGCGTGATGACCTCTGCCACTGTGCGAGGGTTTTTGGCCAGCAGCATGGTGAAGGCATCGTCGTCGATGCCTTTCACAACATTCCTGATTCTGTCAGACTCCGGCATGCTCACGTCGGCTTTTTTGCACAAGTCAAGGATGTCTTCAATGTAGCTCGTGAACGATTCACCGGCCTGTTGTACCCGTTCACGCAACCGCTGTTCGGCTTGCAGCTTACGGACGGCAGGGCGGCCAAACACGTCGACGATGGCGGTCTTGAAATCGGACCACGTCGGGAAATCGGATGCATGGTTGTTGTACCACATGCCTGCCACACCCGCGAGGTAGAAAACCAAGTTGCTCAGCTTGCCTGCTTCGTCCCATTTATCGGGGACACTCACCCGTTCGTAAATCGCGAGCCAGTCCTCCACGTCGGTGCCATCCGCGCCGGTGAAGACAGGAGGGTCGCGGATGCGGGGGACACCGGGACAAGCGGTCGGAGCAGGAGGCGGCGTTTACTGGGCGGCGTCTTGCGGCATGGTAGATGGCACGGTACGGGATCGAAGCTCCAGGGGCATCGAATGGGGACCGAAGTTGTGGTGACGGTACAGCACTCTCCACCACTTTGTTAAGACGTTTATTGACGGCGACGATGCACAAAGACAGAGCGCAGACTCGCAGACTCTCACGAGCACGAGCACGAGGGGCGTGCTCCCCGAGAATAGGCGAAGAGGGTGACCCACTAGGAGGCGCTTGAGAGGACGACCCATCAGAGCGTTCCAATGCTTCTCTACAATATATATATATATATATATATATATATATATATATATATATATATATATATATATATATATATATTATATATATATATATATATATATATATATATATATATATATATATATATATATATTGCCACATGCGTTTCCTATTATGACATTTACTGTAGTCGGTTTTCGCCCGCAAAGGCTGTGAGCAACGCTCAGCACAAACCGCGCCTCATTGTTCGAGAAGCTTCGCGATTATTGTAGATCCTTTGTTAAGATTGCGCGCAAGACGCGAACACTCGAGCTTATTCTAGAGATTGCTCAACAACCAGCGATATCGCTGGAAAGTTCGATAGCGCCTGTATAAAAGCCGACGCGCTTGATCGCTTGTCAGTTGATCGACGGTCGACGCTCTATTCGCCGCTATCTGTGTTGCTGTAGTTGATTTCAGTTTCCCGGCCACAAGTTCGGCCAAATAAAGTTTCATCCCGGACGTGCTGATTGCTGCCTTCGTTGACGTCACGACCACGTGACAATATATATATATATATATATATATATATATATATATATATATATATATATATATATATATATATATATATATATATATTCATGGCTTTTGCGTGTATAAACCAGGCGTTGTTTAGAATATTTACTGAGCGCACTATCAATGAGAGAAATTAGGCTAGGTAGCACCTCGTTTTCCTGCCATTTTAAAAGGCGTCTTGAATTAGTGCAACTATATGCCGTTTCGTAAATCGGGTGCAAGGCTATGTAAGAAAGCCAGCGAGACCGTTTGCACCAAGAAACAGTACAGGATTTTACCACATGCAGTGTATTTTTTTTCAATTTTCGACTGCTTAGTAAGTGAAGATGCTTCGTGCATTAACAATAAACAGACCCGGTTATTTATACGGCTATTATTAGGTTGTTCTTCATCGCTTAGCGTCTCTTTGTTTTCGTATCGTTGCCTTCGCGATCAGTTCCGGTAGCGCGCAGACGGCGCCAATTGCGAAGGCCTCGTTTACAACGACAAAATTCCAGCGCAAGACTCGTGGTTTTGCGCATTTTGGTGACCGAACTTCTGAGCTGGTTTCCACAGCTCTGCAAATGATCTATGAAATGGAGTATAGCGTCTGTAATCTCAAATATGTTGTCATCTCCGCAACGTAACTGTAAAAACCGACGCTGACAAGTGCTGAAAACGATGACGCATGGAAGAAATTCGCCCGGAGTGCAGCCGCTTGTCGCTCTATATATGCATGCATAGGCCGGATTTCACCAGTTGCACAGCGGAAACGACCGTGTCACGATCATTCGTAAACAATTATAATCGTAATGCACTCTGAGCGGGGACGTTTTGTTGATTACCGTGAACTGTATCGAATGGCCGGTGCACTAGCTGGTCTAACGCCAGCAGAGATTCATACTCTTCATCACATAATTTCAAAGGGCTAGCAGAACTCTCAATTTATTTGGTAGAAGTGGCCCCGTGGTTCAACAAAAACATGCAGTAGGGTAGTACCCCGAAGCGCATAACTCAGACGGCTGTGCAATAGCCGCTGAAGAAGACGCCAGAAACAATACGTATTGACTTCCGCACGCGCATAACGCCTCCGAAACGATACAAACAATTCGCAGCTCGTTCAGGGAGCTGCTTTTACTCAGAGTTGTTTGATTAACGAGCCATAGCGCTGGAGCAACACAAAGCACCGAGAAAACGGAGCAACAAAGAACACGGCAGGTAGCTTCGAACGTCTCATGCATGGTCCCCTCTGATGCCATGCTACCACAGCCGCCGCTCATGGGCAGATTTGTTGGCAGTTTCCGACGCATGAAAAAAATACTGAATAAAACTGTATAATTCTCCAAATGGGTTGGCAAGATCACCGGTGTGTTTTCCACGTGCGCAAACACATAGCACGCCCGAGATCTCATAATGTTCACAACATTACCGGACAACCCTTTTAATAAAATATCGGTCGCAAAAAATTAGCGCAGAATGCACGAAGTCATGCAGGGCTGGGTCACAGCAAAGTTGTTGGGCACCTAGCTGGTCCTGGCTTGGCTAGGCTTTTTGCAATCTCACCTCTCTCATTCCCACCCCTTCCCCTTCTATACTATATATGGCTAAGCGTGCTCTCTCTCTTCTCTATTTTATATCTTTCTTTCTATCTCTTTCTTTCGCTGTCTATTTCTTTGTCTTTCTATTTTTTACTCTCTTTTTCTTCCCTTTCTATCTATTTCTCTCTTTTTTTCTCTCTCTCTGTACCCTCTCTTCATCCTTTCTCTCCTCTTCACCCTTAAATCTGTCCTCCTCACCATACAAGGCTATGCTCTGCTAGCGTGCCTGAATAGCCGAGTGGTTAAGAAACTCGTGGGTACGCGAGTTCGTAGGTACGTGGGTTGGAGATCGTGGGTACGCAGGTTCGAAGATCGCTTCGCCAAGAAATTATTTTACCTGGCAATTTCTCTCTTTCTCTATATTTATTTCTCTTTCTTTATCATCTCTCTTTCTTTCTCTCTCTCTCTGTACTTGTGCCGCTCGCCCATCAGCAATATTGCATCCCGCACCGGAGTAATCGTCGTACGTGTTCTGGGAGCGAAGCAGGGGATTAAGACGATAAAGAAGGGGGCGAACAGAGCGCGTGCCGGTTCATGATGATGATAATTTCTGCTCACTCTGCACGGTGTAATGGTATTTTTAAACGTCTCAGCTGCTTAAGCGATTCCGCGTCCCCAAGGTATGGCGTGCCTTACCCTCGTACATTTGTTGTGCCACGCTATACACATTACTCTGCACAGACAGTAGTGAACTCGAGGAGCGTATTTTGGAGGGCTAGTTGGTAAGACATATTATGTAAACTCAAGCTTAAACCGCGTTCGTCCTGTCTGCTTCTACTCTGGTGTCTCGTCACAAGCGCAGTTTGAGTTTATGTAACAGGCAGTAACGTTGCAATGTTTTACGATTGGCGATGATGTTTCTCCTTCTGAAACTGTATAAAACTGATACAATATGGTCGCGGAAAAAAGAAGCACGTGCAAATACCTCATATCTTCTGCTGCCATACCACCATAGATACACGTACAGCTCCTGCAAAGCAAGTACACTCCTTGGAGCTACAGTGGTTACAAAAGCGAACGTGCGCCTACCTTAGCAAAACACGTGCATGCTCCATCCTGGAACGAGATTTCGTGTTAAACGGCATAAGTACCTGTTGGCGCTATCAGTGATTGCACACATACTTGCACGGCTTTATTACTGAGTTTTTTTATGAGAGAAAAAGAGAATACTACGTACAAAATAATAATGTGTTGCAATTATTATTTAACCACCTCGCTAATGGCATTACCATGGCATTAAAAATTCAACATATTAGTGGTCAGCAAAGTAATTCAGTTTCTTATGTAAACTACTCGGGCATAACAGTCTCCAATAAGCTCTAGTTGGAGTTGTATATCAGGAAAAACGGCAAAAAGATCTACAGCAAAATTGGCTTTTTGTGAAGAAGTCTGAGGAGCTTTCCAAGAAGTGTAATCTTAACGCATATCGTGCCCTAATTCGCCCAGAACTTAAGGGCTTGATTATTGTGCCGAACCTCTGCTATTCTAAAGATCAGGTGAGGACTGAGGTCATAGAGGATTTTCCAGATAGGCTCATTGTGTTGCATTTTGAAAAGACTTGAACGTACCATTGAAACAATTGATTGTATGGCGGCAGCAATAAAGACGGATTTTGTATCTGTTTTTTCGTTCTGAAGTAGGCTTCGAAGCTAAGAAATATTTGTATTCCGCCTCAAAATAGTCCTCAAGGCTAAATTGCAGAATGCTTTTACATCCGTATTTTTCTTACGATACATTTCCAAAAGCCATTTTTCCTAGCACGGTTTATATGAGAAATTCTCTGCTATTCAATGCAACAATGTCTCATTGTTTGCGAAGTGCCTTCAAATAGTGTTTGTGTATTTCCTGCGAGGGCAACGGGCAACGTGGCTGCCTCGTGTACCGTAAGGTGAAAAAAAAACTTCCCATGTAAAAAAAAGAACAGGTTCCACATTGCAAAGACAGAGGAAGATCTGAAAGCAGACCATATTCATACAGATTTCACCCAAATCATGGTAAAAATATAACTAGAGGCATCACTTTAACTTTGTTCCCATGCCCAGTGCAACAATGGGTTACGCTCTTCATCTTACAGATACAGGAGGCTCTATTCGCCTTTTATAAGCGGTACGCTGCCACGAACCAAAGCAAAGTTCCCTTCAAAGATATGTTCTGCATTGACAATGCAAGATATTAAAAAGCACACTGCTTCCCAGAAAATATTGTGGAGCATTCGCAGCACTCTAAGACTATCAAAATGCGTCTTGATGAAAGATGAAAGAAACTGCGTACTAGACGCACATCTACAGTTTTTCTGACATATGTAACGACGGATAATCGCGACCTACCGTGATCAAGCACGCACACGCTCTTATCTAACCGTATTAAAGTGACCGAACCAACTAGAGAGAGGTGAACTGTCTCTAGCTCCCTGTCGACTATAAATCAACGTTGCATATTAGACAAACTGGTTTTTAATAATGATAATTGCTGTGATTTAACGTCCTAAAACCACGATATGATAATGAGGGACGCCTTAGTGAATGACTCCGGGAATTTCCACCACCTGAAGTTATTTAATGCGCATCTAAATCTAAGTACACGGGCATCTAGCATTTCGCCTACATCGAAATGGGGCCTCTGCGGGAGGGATTCGATCCCGTGACCTTCCGGTCATCAGTCGAGCACCATAACCACTAGACAACCGTAGCAGGTATACAGGTTTTTGAAAGAGGTCCTTGAGGAATGCTGGAACTGCGTTCTCGTAGTTGATGCGTAATGCTAAAATACGACGAGAGAGCCTGCTAAATACTGGTTGGTCGAAACAGTAGATAAAAATTAGCATGGCTTGCACCAAATCGCGCAAGGCAGGGTAACAGCAGAGCTAGTGGGCACAGCTGGTCTTGGCTTGGCTCGACATTTGCCCTCTCACCTGTCTCTTTCCGACTCCTAGCTATACTATACCATACATGCCTATGCTTGCTCTCGCCAAGAATTTCTTTCTTTCTGTATTTTTATTTTCCTTTCTTTCTCTCTCTCCGTCATCGTTCTGTCGCCCACCAGAGTTATTGCATACCACGCCGGAGAAATGAGCGCACGTGTTCTGGGAGTGAAGCAGAAGACGACAACGAAGATGAGCGAGCGTGCCGGTCGATGATGATGATAATGTTCTATCAACGACACAAGGCCAACCTCGAGAATAACAGCTGTGCTGTAAAATTCTTTGTTTTCTTGGTCAATCAGATTTCAGCCAAGACGTTTTAGCGACTGCTGTCAAAGTATCTGTCTTCATACCTTATTTTTTGTTCTTCATTGGCTGCATCTCTTATTACCTCAGTGTCGTTTTTAGCCTTTTCTTTCACGTCAGGATAGCGGCTTTATCCCGGCACTCGTTAAGTACTTTTTTTAGCACCACCCATTCTGAATCTTCGGACGCCTGACGTGTTTGAATGGCAAAAGGAAAAGTCCGTGCTACTGCCCGAAGCATGAAATGATGTGCATAATATGTTTAAATTGCTAAATGTAAAAAATAACACCATCTCCCGCTAAAGGGGACCATGAGGCGATGAGAAGCAGTGTTTCGGCATGCAGAGCCCGCGTTCTAGAGCTGGAGTGGTGAGGGGGGAAGGGGAGAGGGGAAGTGCAGAGGGGGAAAGGAGAGGGGGAGGGGAAAAGGAAGGGGAGAGGTGATGTGGATAGGGGGGAGGGGGAAAGGGGGAGGGGAGGGGAGAGGGGGAAGGGGAGAGGGGAGTAGAGAGGGGAAGGGGAGAGGGTTTGCGCATGCGCAGTAAGGGTGGTCAGGCCGCACACCACCACCACCATCGGATTGAACTCCGCCATAAGATGCTTCACATCTAAAAAATTCGGCATATCCACGCCTTGTGCGAATCGGTTTCGGGCGAAGCAGTTGGCGAGTAGTTCTATGCTGCATTTTTTTGGCTTTTAGCCAAGCGTTACGAGGTGGATCGACGTGTTTTGTAAGTGTAGTAGTTGTGTGTACATCGTGGGCCTACCAGGCACGTCGACAACAGCTTCGTTTAGAGGGTAACTCTGTCTGACGTAACGTGAGCTCTCAAGTTAGAGCACAAAAGTCAGCATTATCGAAAGGAAGTGCACTTTACGGTGCGATGATGTGAATATCATACGTAAAATGTGCATAGCACTAGCATCAAATTTGTTTTTTTAACGCGTATGCGAGCGTATACTACAATACTGTACTTGTATTACTGTACTTCAATGTATCAGCTGCGACTGAATGCGTTTTTTACTCTTCATGCTTATGTGTATGCATCTGAAAACGTGCATAATCGCGCGAAATACTTTCATTTTTCTGCTGTTCGAGCTGCTGCGGTTTTCTACGGACTCTACTGTATAGTTATTGCAGCAGTCTCTATAGGTTGTATTGTACGAACCAAGTTTCAGCGTACTATTAAATTTTTGTTTTATTCTCTCCTTTATGACTTTTAGTAGGTGACACTTTAATATATGTGCCTGCTGCAATGATCTCAAATTTGTTTGGCAGTATTGTTGAATAAAAAAATCGTTAGCGTAATCATCCGGGGTCGAGCGACGCTTGAATACATATTGCTGAATCATAGGAATACAAATGTAATGTTTATAACAGGTGTCGAACTCGAGCATTCTGTGTGGCAGTCAGGTGTTCTACAACAGAGTCATGCCAGGTCTTGAAACTGCTCTTGAAAAAGACTATGCAGGCATAATGTCGGTACAACACCCTTTGTGGTTGTAGTGCTGGCTATATAATTTTATAAGAAAGCAATAAACACTATATATGTACTTTTATGACACAGGCGCAATGTCGGGTTAACATCAACTGTGGTTCCAGTGTTGGCGGTGCTATTATAGTAGTCTAATAAACATTACATTTGTATTCCTATATGATTCAGCACGATATATTCAGGCGTTGCTCGACCCCGGAGAAATACGCTAACGAAAGTTACGTATGATACTCACATCAACCGCACCGTAGCATGCACTTCGTTTTTATAACACAGCCGTCCGTGCTTCAACATGAGTGCTGATGCTACGTCAGACCTCAAGCTACTATTTAAACATTATTGTAGTCGGCGTGCATGGCAAGCCTATGATGTGAACACAACTCCTCCATTTACAAAAACACGTCGATCCACCTCGTAACGCTTGGCTCAAAGTAAAAAAAAATGCATCATGGAACTACTGGCTGACTGCTTCGGATGAAACCGATTCCCACAAGGCGTGGGATCTGCCGAATATTTTATTCTTTGCATTCTTCGCGTCAACGCTGTCGATGTCGGTTTTTCCTAACGCCCTCGCATTTTAATTACCAATGTCTGTTTTTGCCGTTCCTGAGTAGAAATATAAACCTTCAATCATTTGTGGCGCATACCCGCATACGCGGCCCCTGGTAAACGGGTATATGCCTCACGTTTCTGGAGGAAAGGGTTTGACGACGTCACGTACGCGACAGGATTTTCACGTTATCCATGTCATGACCGGACAGTCACATTTGTCAAACCATCTTACCCTCCGATGCCAATTTTGGTCTAAATCAAGTTAAGGAGGCGATCACGAGAGCACCCGGACGTATGCGGATAGATAGATAGATAGATAGATAGATAGATAGATAGATAGATAGATAGATAGATAGATAGATAGATAGATAGATAGATAGATAGATAGATAGATAGATAGATAGATAGATAGATAGATAGATAGATAGATAGATAGATAGGAACGCTCAAAGTGCATTGGGTTCGCTAAAAAATGCGTCGCATTTAAAAATTTCTTAGCGCGCAGCTGCACTATGATTATCGATTAGAACGCAAAATTTTCCGCTTGACACTTTACATCACTTCCTTCGTAGATAAGGATGAAACTTAATAAATTAAAGCTAGCTCATATATACTTACATATCCCTTCGACTCCGTGCTCAGGTATGCGCATTGCTAACTTTTACGTATTTTCTATGTTGAATCAGCTACCAGCTACCTTGACTATTGGTACAACTATTTTGCGCGCATTCTGCTCACTTCTATGAATAGAGCTAATTTTCATTTGACTTAATTTGATTTGCCTTTTCAACAATAACTGCAAGCCGATATTTGCGAAACATTTCATCATCTTAATAGGTGGCGTTTCAACCCAGCGTTCGGGGTCGATTGCCCTGATATCTAAGAAGTTCGCGTCCCTTGGAGCCGATATGCCTGTGTGCTTGAAAAAAAATTGGGACAGCTCCGCATTAGTGGTGGGAAGACTGAGGAAGCAGCGGAGCTGGTTGCATTAGCCTCCTCCTTTCCCTCATCCTCAACCTCACTTCCCTTTCCCACTCCAAGGTATACTGTACTATACACGGATATTCTTGCTCTTTCTTTTTTCTGTGTCTTTCTCTCTTTGTCTATTTCTTCCTCTGTCTTTCTATCTTTTCTCTCTCTCTTCTCTTTTTCCTTTACATTTCTCTCTCTCTCTCTCCGTGTACTCGTTCTCTCGCCTATCAGAGGTATTGTATCCCCGCGCCGCACATATCGGCGCACGTGTTTTGGGAGTGAAGTGAAGACGAAGAAGAGGGACGAAGATGAAAAAGATGACGAAGAGAGCGCGTGCTGGTTCTTGATGATGATACTTTTCTGGGTTCGCCACACGATAACGAAAAGCTTAACAGCTCCGCTGCAAAGCCTTCTTACCGCCACTGCGAGGCACTAACATTATGCTGCGCATGAAAAAGCTGATTGGCTCGTTGTCGTCGTTTATTTAGGTTCCGCTTTGGCTTTATATATTGCTGGAAGTGTATTGTACACGACGATCAATTTAACAAATAAAGTAGGACTAATTAGATAGCTTTCCTATCTTAGGCGGCTCATATAGCATGCACGCCAAGAGGGCTTTACGAAACGTGATTGCTATTATTTATATAAATGTGCATGTTATCATATATATGAACTTGAGAAAGGAATACAGGTACTTGCAACATAGTTGGAATCTCTAAAGAAAACGTGAGCTGTAATGAACCAAGCAGCCTTGCCAGGAATATTCTGTTTGTAAGAAACAATATTGATTGGCATTTTCAACGCAGCTAGCCAATAAAAGCGAGCATAAAATGCTAAAGCGTTACCCTTTTTTACCAGTGCTGGATTGTCACACATGGCAACTGGAGCATCGCACGTCAGGTTTCCGCGAACGTCAT
>NC_051183.1:143645832-143677270 GCF_013339695.2 Rhipicephalus sanguineus
CTTCAGCCACGCTTCGCGACGCTGGAGATCGCTAGGGAATTCGTGGTACTTCATAGTAGCGTCTCTTCTCGCGTTTGAATTGCACAGCGGCACGCAACAGCTTCGCGGCATCTCACCGCTGGGAAAAACCGTCCGCCACAGACGCGCACACCAAATAAACGCACTCAGGCGCAAGAAACATGAGGAAAGCTACTCACACACACTATCACACAAAAAAGCACACGAACAACGCATAAATTCCGAGCCGACCACATTGCAGCACCACGGCCGCTGCATAATGGTAGCACGAACTGGCCTCTGCTTTGCGTACCGCGCTAGTGGCGTCCTCACCAAAAACTGCGGCCGCAACTGTGAACTCGACCGGGACGCGCTTGCCCATTGACGGCGACGCGACGCAGCAGGCCGCACCTGTTTTTTTTTATGTAGCGGCCGTGGCACTACCTTGGAGGTAAACAATGGTTGCTAATGGGAATGAGAGACAGAAGTCGGCTTTTAGCTAACACTTACACTTCTACTTCTACTAACGTTTCCTACTGGAACATGCCAATGGCTGCTAATGGGGAATGAGAGACAGAAGAATTCGGCTTTTAGTTAACGCGCACGCTGCGAATTTTTTATTGTTCAACAACGCACAGGAAAAATCTCCCACCGGCACCACCTTGGAGGTCAAAGCGTAAGACTGGTTACGCACTACGACTACTACGACTACGACTACGAGGGACGAACGGGTGCCGCCTTAAGGAGCTTCGCCCCTAATAATAATAATTACTGGGTTTTACGTGCCAAACCAACGATATGATTATGACGAAAGCCGTAGTGGACAGCTTTGAATAATTTTGTCGACCACCTGGGTTTCTTTAACGTGCATTGACATCGCACAGTACACGGGCCATTAGGGTTTCGCTTTCAAGGAAATGTGACCGCCAAAGCCAGGATAGAGCTCGCATCTTTCTAGTTAAGAGGCCGGCCCTATAAGATGACCAGACAAATGTTGTTACCACTCGAGTCTACAGATTAGCGGTGTTTATATACAGTAGCCTACAAAACTTCATTCGTAACCAAGTTTTCATTTTTAATCTCAGCATTTTAAGGGATTATAGTGAATTAGCACTTTCGAGCCCATCTTCCAAACAGTCTGAGTAAAGAATCTTTTATAAACGAATTTTCAACGTTGTAGAGAAAGTTTAAAAGCGACAGCGACCCTTCATGCTGTTAGGTTTCGTTTAGCAGTGGCGTAGCGGCAATATGGAAATATTGCATTGTTTGAAAGGAACTCGGTAGTTTCTGCCCAGAATCCCACCACAGAATTTCTTTGACGAGAAAGAAAAATAATTCAACTGCAGTACAAGTAAATGTGTTTCTGTTCTTTTAAACTGTGCTTTGATGCGGTAGTGTCTACGAAACGCTTGTGCATACTTCGGTCTGGGTGCGCGTAAGAGAACCACTGGGGCCAAATAACTTTCGCTCTGTTGATCGTCTACTTAGCACACTTGCAGAATTGCGTCTCTTACGTGGCAATGTTCGGCTTGATTCTTGTGAGAGGAATTCGAATTGTACGCGTTTCTTGTTTTGTCTTAAACATTCAACGAGTATGCGTGCCACCGCATTTGCACTTATCATGGCATGCCACATAATCACGTAAAGCGGGCTCTCAGATTCACCTCAGCAAGCGGGTCAGGTGAATTTGAGCAGCCACGAAATTTAGTTCGCAAGGAACGGGACAGTGAAGATGGTCGGAGCGGGGGGTAAATGAACAAAATTACAGCTAACGTTGAAATTTGGAAGGAGGCCTTTCCCATATCTCATATACAGGTCATTGCTAAGGGGGACTAGAGGTCAGGTTTCGAGAAACATATCGATACCGATCTTCAGGATGACTGAATCTGGATGCCTATTCTGAAATATAGTTTTGTTCCGCGGTTGTGTTTCAACACATCGTGACTGCATGGTGGGCGTCACAAAAAGAATGCTTGAGGCAGGTCACGTCTGTGTAGCTCATAAAGATACTTAATAAGAAAACGAAAAAAAAAATATCGGTCGAAGGCAGTCATGTGCGGCCGCGCCGCTACGGAGAGGTCCGCGGGCAGCGTTTTTGACACCTCTGACCTAGAGGCCTTGGTACCGAATAATGTATAATTTTTTATTTTCGCTTAATTTCCTGTTCATGTAACCTTTCTTTGCGTTAGTAGCAGAAATTTATAAAATGCATTTCTTTTTGCAGCACGCAGTGCGCGTCACCAGGTACAACTGGAAATAGAGAACTTCCAGGTGGCATGGGCCCAGCCATTGACATTAACTTTGATGCTGGAGATGGTGCTGGAGCTGGTGCTGGAGCTCACAGAAGCAGTGCCCCTCCCCCTGGCACGGGTGGTTCCGGTGGCATTGGTGCCTCCGGCTTGAGCACCTCTGGTACTGGTACTGGCGCTGGTGCAGGCGGTGGTGCAGGCTCTGGTACTGGCGCCACTCCAACTACTGCATAACGACATCGCTGCCATGCAGCCCATGGTTGGTGCACAATCCCTGTCTTAAATTTGTCGCGACATTTGACTTATTTACGTTCACATACTGCACTCCATTTGCGGGGCCATTGCAGTAATGCTTGCAAATCTGACAAAGAAAAAAAAAGAAAAAACGCCAGAAAACATGGAAGATGCAGTGAGTGTCACCCAGTTATATATTCTAATAATACAAAAATCGTACAAAGTGATCTACGCAACCAGTAAAAGGACTTTATGCAAAATATAGCACAAGATTGTAGTATCGAGCCTATTAGAGCATAAAAAAGCTCATTGTGGGTAATGGACAATGACGACCTGATATATTGTCCCACATTTCAGGGGTCTAAAGGAAGAACTGTATTAGGAAAAGTCAGCACAAGAATGAAACGCAGATACAATAAGTGACTACGTATGGGCAGTGTCGATTTCCTTGGTGTTAGATAGTTGTTGTGTGAAGAACCCTGACGTGTATTGAAAAGCGAGTGAAAAAGTTTTATAGAATAGAGAAAGTGGAGATCGACCAAGGGGCGTTAAGTGGGTCAATAATGAAAAATTCCAGCCGCTAGGTGAAGCGAATGGATTTTTTAAAACTTACTCACGTCTCTTTATGTCGCCAGTTTTATAAGGATAGCAAAAAGCGGCATCATATGGTGAGATTCACTCTTATGAGGGCCTGTATGTTAATAACTGTTTTCTTTTGAACTAAACGTAATGAACGATTCAGATATCCAAGCCTGTTTAGGGCTTTGCTGCAAAGTATATTAATGTGGTTAGACTAGAAAAAGCTTGTGGTAAAAAGGAAGCCAAGGTACTTTTCTCCGAAAACCCACCACACATCACTAAATCACTGAATGGATAAATAAACATTGATGAAATGTTTGACTTCTAATTCCCATTGCAGCTCGCGTTCAAAATTCATGTTCACCTGCCTTACACTGCTAGCAGAAATTGTAAAATTAAGTATTGAATGAATGATGATCGGCAGGTGAATTGATTAAAGGATACAGAACGCAATCACCGGCATAACGATTAATTTTAGTGGAAACTGTGCCTTTTAGGCAAGAAACAGTAACGGCCGAAGCGCTGATATATATATATATATATATATATATATATATATATATATATATATATATATATATATATATATATATATATATATATATTGTGATGACGAAGATTGACACCGGGGCTCTGGCGCGCGCGGACAGCTAGGAGATAGAGGCAGAGGAAGAATAGGGGAGAGATTAGAACAGCCGGCCCAGGAACGGGTGCTGTCTCTGTGTCTCGTTCATTACAATGGCGCAGTCTACAACGCAGGCCGAACCTTGCAGCTGAAGCCACCTGTCATCGCGCGTCGTCGGCAGCGCGAGTCTCTCCAACCTAGGAACGCCGTCCACGCTTCCTCGGTCATGGACACCATGGCCCAACCGCGGCTGCAGCTACCTAGACAACCATCCGAGGACGGGGTCCAGGCCTCGTCGGTGGCTCATGGGTACGCTTACCCCGGCGCTGCGAAGACAGTGCATTACCTACCATTGCCAGGGAATGCCGTTCACGCTTCCCGTGGCGACACCCTCTCATTCAGGGCTCCATCGGCACCTGAGCCGCTTTGGGATGCGGTACGAGCTCCTTCGGACCAGCAGCCCGCCGTCGTGGGCTCAACCACCACCGCCTACTGGTCCGACATTACGGGCTCCGCACGCGAACCATCGGAGAGCGCCGCGCACCTGCGGCGTACCATTGCGCGACTTCGCGTCACGGCCAACGCCTTGACAGCGTCGAGCTCTGCGCTGTTTCCTCCAATAATTCCCGCACTGACAGCCATCAAAACCATGTTGGACGTACCCACCTCGCTAGACCTCGAGGCCAGCTCGCCTGAGCAGCGTAGAGAGCTCCAGTCTACCCTCAGCCAGGTCTCTATTCAGCTTGGTGACTTCGCGTACACAATCTATCGTTTCGCGCCTGCCGTGTCACTGTCCCAGGCTACTTTCGTCCTACCGGAGTTCCACGGCTTCCAGGACGACGCCGAAAAATGGGTGGCGACCGTCAACGCCCTGGGAGATCGCGAAGCCTGGACGGAGGCGCAGAAATGGTCCACGGCGGTAGACCGCCTCCGAGAAGGTGCCGCGGCGTGGCACAGGTACGAAGGCGTGGCGCAGCAGCCCTGGGCAGGATGGAGTACAGCCCTGATTACCGCTTTCGGCCTGATGCCCGGTACCTTCGGTGCGTCCAAGACCTCCACCGAGGACGTAGTTCTGAAGGGCCACAACCTTGATGCTGCAACGGTGCCTTGCTGTCCATCGACCTTGTACGTCGTTGATTTCGACGCTTACCGGAGCAGCCCTGCCCCTCCTCTTCAGGTCAAGGACTCTGCGTCGGTAATGGGCATGAGCGTATCGCCACCAGACCTTCTGCAAACGGAGAAACTGCCCTCTCGTTCATCGTCGTCAGAGCATAAACAGGCGCTCCCACCTGTCATGCCAGATGAACGACACGACCATGAAGACTACCAGACCACGATCGCCAGTAACACGACCTACGCCATGCCACTTCACAAAGTAGGCCATCCAGATGTCGCAACCGAGATGCCTCACCAGCCAGGCGTTATTATCGTCAGAGACTTGGCACTGCAAACCAGCTGCCCTGTTGACGAAACTGCTCCCTCCAGGGACACATCTTGTTAACGTGACCCTTCATCAGAAAGCGCCAGCTCGACCCAGCGTGACAACTGCGTCCGACCTCACATAGTCCGACACCCGACAGTTACGCATGCTGTACTATCTTCAGAGCTGCGGCGGGACCAACGTCAGCGTTTCGGGATAAGCCTGCCATCATGCCGAAACAGTAATTGCCACCCACCCGGGCAACTACCGATATTTCGCAAGAAGTCTCTTGGCCGGAAACTTCGAGTACTTGGACACTGCCAATTCCGTGCACGACAGGCCAATGGACAGGACAGGACAAAGTCGCAGCGTGGCCGAGGTCATCGTCCACCGCAGCACAGCCAGTGTCGTCCACCAGAGAAACTTCTAGCAGACCACCAAACCATGCTGAAGCGGGGTCGGGGCCGACCACCACGAAACAGCCAGTGTCGCCACCGGACACACTCCTGGCGGATCTTCTGACCGAGTGGCCGCGTGGTCTGTTCCGACCAGCGCAATTCAGCCAGCCCCGTCCACCTGAAATGTTGTCGACATCTCCGCGCGCTTTGCAGTCATGCGAATGTGATGACGAAGATTGACACCGGGGCTCTGGCGCGCGCGGACAGCTAGGAGATAGAGGCAGAGGAAGAAGAGGGGAGAGATTAGAACAGCCGGCCCAGGAACGGGTGCTGTCTCTGTGTCTCGTTCATTACAATATATATATATATATATATATATATATATATATATATATATATATATATATATATATATATATATATATATATATATATATATATATATATATATCCATGTGGGTCAGGCCAATGAGAAGTGTTAAATATACCTGATAATAACAATTTCAAAAGGAACAAATATTCCAGGCCGCAAGAGATGTGTTATTTAGTGTAAGGTTAAGTTTCAAAAGGACGTTTGAGTAGATCACATTGTCAAAAGCTTTCAAAAATCTACGAATAACGTGTCCATCATAATGGCTAAGAGCTAAAGATAAGTCCAACGTGAGTAAATTTATGTGAATATCATGAACTGCATAATTGTTTAGGGTTTTTAAACTATTTTTGACGGAGCCATCAGCAAGAAAAGTCCTTGGCGTCTTTATTTTTATTTTGCGAAGTTGCCCCTTCACTGTACTAAATCCTGCTCTCCTCAGGGCATTGCCATTTGCTTTTCCGCGCCTTAATATTCTAAGTCGGCGCGGGAAGTGTAGTATTTCACTCGTTATTGAAGAAAGTTCAACATTTACTTTTTATTATTTCAATAGCCCGCCCATAAGCATAGTAATAAACGGCGCCAAATCTACACATGTAAATTTGCTTCGTGTATCAAGGCCAGCACTGATCGGTGGAACGGTCCGTACGTCAAGCGATCAATGGCGGTTGGTCTGCCAGGTCTGAGGCCGCTTGCACGGAGTTGGCGAACATGACCTGAATGCAGGCATGTACAAGTCCACAGTAAGCGTGTCGCAGTCACATTGCGGATTAAGGTTAGAGGGACAAATTGTTAGCACACTCCTTAACGATATTTTTAAAATAAGACGGCAAGCTGTTCACATCACCGGAACAGCCAAATTTTCTCTTTTTCTCTACTGGCCTAAATGTAGCTGTTCACTGTGCAGCATTTGTTTCCAAGCGAAAGCCTTAGGTGCCTCATGAAACACGAAAACCGACCATCGACCGCGTCGGTGGCGCCATTGCGAGTGATTCAAATATCATCATCGAGTGATGTCGTCATCATGACATATCTATGACGTCATAGATGCTTCGTGCGCTGTTCAGCCAACGAGGGAGCCCTGATAGGGAAAAGGTAACAATAACATTACTCCAATGTATCAGTTACCTGAACGAAGGAAAAGAAAGTACCGAGGTGAACTCGTTTCGTCAACAAGATCGCCACTGTGCGCTGGTTCGGAAATGACCGGCGTGCGCCAAAGCGCTCTTCAACCTCAGTTCTCATTTGCCCGTGCAATCTAGTTGCTCGCCTGCAAGATAAGCTACATTTGCAGAAAATATTATGACATATGCATTTTAAAACAGATGGCCGTCGTCGCGAGAGAGCATGATTGCTCAACATTAGCTTCTCGGTGTTGCAGATCGACAAAAGAAATGGTTTTTGTAAACAAACATGTGCAAGCAATGCGACAGGTCCTGCTGCGCGCGTCTGCGGAAAATCAGTGCCGCCACGCGAGACTCGATTGAAGCAAAGATCCTAACAGGCATTGCTTTGCAACCTTCGCAAGGCATTGTGCGCCGAAGTGCATAGTCCTCGTGCCGCGTCTGCGCTTCACTTTACACCCCCTTATCCCTCCCCTTTTATTTTTATTTTACTTTCTTCTTTCAGCATGGATTGCGTACACGAAGCAGAGAGTTACGGAGCCGTACAGTATTGCCGTGAGCTACAGGATTGGCTATGTCGTTCTGTCCACTGCGCATTGAGTATTTATTGACGTCTGCTACATGACTGGCTATGTCATGCCATAACAGATGGAGCTGTTTCTTCGGTAGATCTGAAGTCACTAGAACGGGAAAAGTACCGCATACATTTTCCCTTCGCCGCCGCGCGCTCTCGGCGGCTTCGCTACATAAAGGACCCAGCTCGCTCGCCTCGCTGCTGTCTCCCGGCCGCTGAGGCACGCCGCTTTGGAGGGCGATTGTTTTTATAGGTCGAGAAAAGCATGCAGGAACTTCACTATATTAGGTATCGTTTTGACTTACATCACAGGCCTTCCAAGGCATGGAGAAATGCTTGGGTGCCGCGCTTTTGGATACAGAAACAGAAAAAAGCGGGCAAAGCTCTCTTTGCTATTCACAGCGGGAATTAAATGCGAAGCGTGTCTTAGCTATATTCGGCGACTTTAAAGGTATCTATCTATCTATCTATCTATCTATCTATCTATCTATCTATCTATCTATCTATCTATCTATCTATCTATCTATCTATCTATCTATCTATCTATCTATCTATCTATCTATCTATCTATCTATCTATCTATCTATCTATCTATCTATCCGCCAACGAATTTCTGCCCTCCTGCCTGTTTCGTTAATGGGATGTGTGCCAAAATTGACATGGCATAATGTATGCCGAGTACAAATGACAGCTCATAACATGAAAATCACTACATGCATGTCATGAACCACGTTATTTACACGCCACTCTTAATTCTAATATGATGTCCCTAACACCCGTTTCTTCCCAGACCCACTCTGCTCTCTTCTTGGCCCTTAAGGTTACACCTATCATTTTCCTTTTCGTTGCTTGCTGCGTCGTCCTCAATTTACGTTGAACCCTCTTTGTAAGCCTCCAGGTTTCCTCTCCGTATGTAGGTACCAGTAAGATACAGCTGTTGTATAGCTTCCTTCTGAGGGATAGTGGTAAACTACCATTCATGTTTTGAGAATGCTTGCCGAATGTGCTCCATCACATCCTTATTCTTTGAGTTGATTCAGTCTCATGCTTTGAGTCCTTGGTTACTATTTGTTATAAGTAGACGCATTCCTTTACAACTTTCAGTGCCTCACTACTTATCGCAAAGCGCTGTTCTCTTCTGATAGTGTTGCAGATTACCTTAGTTTTCTGCATATTTATTTTCAGGCGTACACTTCTGCTTTCCTTCTCATGTTCGGTAATTATGAGTTCCAATTCGTCCCCTTAGTTACTCATCAATGCAATGTAATCACCGAATCGCAGGTTACTAAGATATTATCCATTATATCCCTAACTCTTCCCAATCTAGGGCCCTGAAAACCCCCCGTTAAGCACGCGGTGATTAGCATTGGGGAGTTCGTGTCTCTCTCCCTTGCACCCTTCTATATTGAAATTTCGTCGCTTTCTTCATGGAGGACTATCGTGGCTGTGGATCAACTGTGGATTTCTTCCATTAAGTTTATATATGCTTCGACTGCGCCCTGACTCGCATTATCTGCATGCCTGCTGATAGCTCGACCGAATCGAATGCTTTCTCGTAATCTTTGAAGGCTATACATAGGGGTTAATTGCATTCCACGCATTGATAGTGTGATGATTGTCTACTGTTGAGAAGCCTGTACGCAATCTTGCTCGCTCCTTTTGGTTGACTGAATCCTGTATTTTTTGAAGCCTGTATTTTTTAAGTACTTCGCGTCCCCTTACTTGTGGATTCAGATGATGTTAGCATTCCTCGGAGATTCGGGTACCCTAACCGTCGAGAGCACATTGTATACAGGGTGGTGAGTTTTTCTAACACTATCTGTGCACCGTCTTTCAACAGATCTGATGTTACCAGATACTCACCAGCGGCTTTGCCCCTTTGCATTCCCTCCAAGGCTGTCCTTACTTCCCCTGTGGTTACTGGTGGGATATCCACTTCCTCTGGGCTACTACTACTTCTTACATTATCGACCTGCTTGTCCCGGCTGCTGTAAAGACCTCTATAAAGCTCCTCCGCTACTTCAACTGTCCTATTCATATTGGTAGTGACTGCCTTCCTTGTCCTTTAGTGCATACATCTGGTTTTTGCCTACGCGAAGTTTGCTCTTCGCCGATTTCAGGCTTTGTCCGTTCTTTAGAGCATTTTCAATTTTCAATATGCTATACGTTGTTATGTCGGCTACTTTACACCTATTGATTAAATTCGAAAGCTGTGCCACTTCTATTCTCTCGGTTGTGTTTGAGGCTTTTATGCTTTGACGTTTCTGAATGAGGTTTTTATTCTCCTAGGAGAGCTTGCCAGTGTCATTTCTAAAGAGTGCACCTTCGTTTTCAACTGCACACTCCTAAATGATACTCGTCAGATTATCGTTAATTGCCTCAACGCTAAGGTCGGTTTCCTTGGTTAGAGCTCAGGATCTGTTGTGAAGCGAGACGCTGAATTCCTGTACTTTCTCTCTGAGCGCTAACTCATTCTTTGGCGTCTTGCGTATCAGTTTCTGCCGTCCTCAAGTATAGGCGAACTCGAAACCCTACCATTCTATGGTCACTGCTTCCTATCTTGCCAACCACTTTCACACCATATACGATGCCGGAGTGTACACACAGTATGAAGTCTATTTCATGCTTAGTTTCGCCATTTGGGCTCCTCCACGTCCACTTATGGTTCGCCCGTTTACGGTAGAAGGTATGAAGTCCATTTCATTCTTAGTTTCGCCATTTGGGCTCCTCCACGTCCACTTATGGTTCGCCCGTTTACGGTAGAAGGTATTGAAGATCCGTTCATTATTGCGTACTGCGAACTGTACTAATAACTCCACTCGATCATTTCTAGAACTGATGCCATATTCCCTCACTGCCTGGTCACCAGCCTTCTCCTTGCCTACCTTGGAATTAAAGTCGCCCATCAGAGAAATATACTGTGTCTTTACTTTACTCCTTGCTGACTCCACGTCTTCATCGAATGGTTCAACTAAATGGTCATAATGGCTGGATATAGGCACGTAGGCCTGTACCAGCTTCATCTTGTACTTCTTATTAAATTTAATTAGGAGACTTGCCACTCTCTCACGAATGCTGTAATATTCCTTTATATTTGCCACCTATATTTTTATGGACAAGGCAACCCACCCCAAGTCCTCTTCTGTCCACTAAGCCATGATAGCATTGGACGCGCCCAATCTTTAGCAATATATAGGCCTCGTCTGTCCTCCTAATTTTACTCAGCCCTATTACATCCCATTTAACACCATATAGTTCCCTCAATAGCACAGCTAGACTCGCCTCACTAGATAATGTTCTAGCGTTAAACGTTGCCAAGTTTAGATTCCAATGATGGCCTGTCCGGACCCAAAGAATCTTGGCCCCCTCCGCTGTGCCGCAGGTCTGACCACCCCTGTGGTCAGGTGTTTGGCAGCCGCTCGGGACTGAGGTCCGAGGTTTAATTGGTGTATTCATGCGGGAGACACGTACGTTTAGATTTAAATGTGGCTAACGCTGGTACTGAAAGTTCTTCCAATATATGCGCTTATTAACATCAAATCAGTACCAGCCCATAAATGAAAATAACAAGTTAAGAAGTATAAGAGAGGCATATACAGAAAGACGCCCCATGCAGATTGAAAACGAATTGGGATCTCGACTGCAAAGTGATTAGAATTATTGATGCAAATTCGAGAATATATCAAATTATTGATTATGCATTTATAAAAATGCTTGTACCCACCTCATGTGTCAGATTAGTATCAATGATATGCTTGTTGCAGTGCTCCTTTGATGCCCATGGACCGTCTGAATATTGCAGCTCAAGAGCATACGTCGATAAGAAGACAATAAACAGCCACTAGAAAAAAATTTGTTCGTTTTGATGTGATAATGAATTGATTTCATAAAATACTACGCAAAAATAATTGATAGATTGCCTCACATCGAAACATTCGGATAACATAATTCGGGAATGTACGCACAGAAGCTCCATGCTTATTCACTAACTGTTACTAAGCTTGCAACGCTAAGCATTTTTCTGTCATCCTATGCACACAATAAATACACCCAGTGTGTTGCGCTCGAAAAACCCAAGAGTAAACACACGTCAGAGGACGGTAGGTGGCACGCAATAGCTTGTCTACAGCGCATATGCCTTGTGCAACCTGTATTTCAGCCAAATAATGTACTACACGTGCCGTTGGCATGCCCCGACATATCTCGCTTTTGTACGGCAGAGCGAATCCACCACCGTCGCTAGGGAGGTGTCCATTTAGGTACATAGCCTCTGCCAGTGAAAACACCAGCTTCAGAACGTCAAAATATTTCCTATCCATGATAGACACAATATTGTTGAGACCTAACAGACAATAATGCCAAGGAAAGTATAGGAGATGTTGTTTGTAGTAATAGGATATAAATGTGAAGAAAGTAAAGTGGACGAAAAGATAACTTGCTGCCGGCAGGGACCGAGCCATGCGACCTTCGAATAACGCGTCCGATGCTCTACCAACTGAGCTACGGCGGCGGTGATGCTCCTATCCCCCTGTTTTTTTTTTTTGGGGGGGGGGTATAGATGTGCATTTAAACTTAGCAGTGTTTGTCAGCGCCGATCGCACTCATGGCGGCGAGTGTAGAACACTCTTTTTCTGCCTGTTGGCGTCTGTTTGTTAGGTCTCATTGATATTGTGTCTAACAAGAAAAAACGAGCCCGTAAAAGTCACCTTCTTTCCTTTTTATCCATGTTTGAACATACATAAGTAAAACACGGTAAGATTAGATACGCAGTAAAAGGCTAAGGAAGCAGGAAAAATGGCACGCGTTTACTGCATTTGCTAACGAAGACTATAGGTACGCGTAGATGTCGCGATTGTGGTAGCGGCAGCAGAACAAATCTGACCATCTTGAACAAGCGCGAAAACATATTTCTGTTTCGCCCGCTTTGGCGTTTTCGCTCTAAAGCCGCCCCCCCCCCCCCAAGGCGAACGAAGCTTTACTGTTAACGCTAAGATTTTAGCGTTGCAGCCTGTCCAAATCAGCCTTGGGACATTTATAGATAATACATAGGCAGGAGTCCATTATACCATTACGAACCTATAAACTCTTCATCTTTCTGTAATCGGGCGCCCCTATACGAATAGGTAATTGGCATAGGCGTGCGCAGGGTTCCCCATTAGGGGAGCGAATTCTCACCACAATCCTTCCCCCCCCTCCCCCGATGGTCACGTTCGAAATAAAACAAGCTTCCTTGCCTTGGAGTGGGTGCAAAAATGATAATGAAGCAATGACGTGCTTCCCACAAGGGCCTGCATTTGGTACCCGGCTTCCTCGGGTTGAAAACGGAAAGTAAACTGCTCTTGGAATGCAACATTAGGGGCTCTGGGCTGCCTTTAGTGTCAAAAATCTACGGGTCCGTAGTCTTGCCCTTTTAACAATGATGGAACTGGTCCGAGTCAGTATAGATATGGGGCAGACTCTGTGCCCTCCTCGTGCGCATGCCTATATATGGTGATTGGACAGGGCGTCATTTGCCATCTTTCCTCGTCATTGCTTTCTATTACCGCGGCTCTCCTTAGGACGGTGTTCCTGAACGCGTGGCCGACTACGCTGCGCAGCCTAGCGGAATATTTATCCGTATTGCTTTCGCAGATATAACACTTGATGCATTCTTTGTAATATAAGAAATATAAATACTATTCGATAAAAAATTCTACGGATATTACATTGTTATAACACAAGAAACCTAAAACCTGGATGCACTCATGTGAGGCAAGTGAGCCGCAATGAGCATATGTTCGGCATTAAATTGACGCTCTGAACGTCTCGTGTGAACAGTTTTGTCTTTGTACGTCTTTTTTTTTAAAGGTGTACAATTTACCGAAATGCCAACTTCGCCTCTGTAAGGAATATCACACACCTGTAGTTGGATACAAGTTTAAAAGTTCGCGGCATTTTCTCCTTAAAGGCGGATGCACACAAGCCCGCACTAACAAAAGTGCACTCCAGACTGACGTGATGTACCGGACGTCCGGTGACCCCGCCTTCGGAGAACATTGCTGAATGCATGAGCGGGTCTATCTCCTTTAGTCGCGGCTATCGTCTTCCAGAAAGTCATCGTCGTCCAGGAATGACGCCGCCCTGGTTTCACGGCACCAAACAATGTAATAAACGAGGACCCGAGGTCATATGTCTTTTTTTTTATTGGCGCCAGTATGCCCTACAGCATAAGTTAAATAAAAGGAAAGAGTTCAGATTCGCTGATAAAGGCCAGGAGCGGTCGATGCAACGGCCCGTGCGTCCAGCGCGTTAAGTCGGGTGGTCGACCGGGGCGGTAGTCAAGGCCTCGTAGGTGGCGGGTGCGAGCTTTGTGTAGGCCCGGACAGGTCCCAAGTAGGTGATCGATCGTTGCTTCTGTGGCTGGAGCAACGCAGAAGGGGCATGTCGTTGGGGGAGGCTGTGCACCGGATGTCCATGCAGCCCGGATGGCAGGAGTCAACGCGGCGCCCACACGAATCCTCCTGAGCGCAACCTCCTCTCGGCGAGTTAAGCCGCCGGGAAGGTCCGATCCACGCGGAGGAATGAGTGCACGCGTGGAGCGCCGGAGGGTTTCTTTGTGCAGGAGCAAGCTGTCCTTTGGGGACAAACGAAGTAGAGGCAGCGGGTGTTGAACTTCCGCTGGATGGCAAGCGGCATCTGCGGCCATTTGAGCCAGTGTAGACCGACGGGTCCACAATACGCGGACAGGGCAGGCGCACGAGTAAATTAGTCGGTGCACATCGGAAGCTATATCGAGGGAGCTGCTCACTTTTCGCAACTCTCGAACTGCCTGCGTGGAGTCCGTATAGACGAGCAGCCTATTGAGTGACAAGCAATCCACCTTGGATATCATGAGTGTTAAGCCGTCCCGTATAGCTGCGAGCTCCGCCAACACTGATGGAAATGGTGCCTCTGTAACATAGGAGCATGTATGTTGCGTTTCAGGTAGCGTGGGGCATACGAGGCTGGTGTGCAAAACGCAGCTATCGATAGCTGCATCTACGTATACCGCTAGTGAGTCGTCGACGGCAGTGACGACGGCTTCCTGTTCCACTTGTCGGTTGGATTGTCGCAGGCGAGTCAGCGGTCGGTTGTCGCTGGCCTGTGCCTTGAGCCATGGTGGAATTTCTGGCAAGGGTGCAGCAGGCTGTGGCAGCGTTGAATTATAGTAGTGAGCTAGAGCCGCCGCCGCAGGAACAGCTTGACTTTTTAGGTGGCGAGCCATTCGACGCTGGTGTACGATTTCGTCGATGGTATTGAGCTGCGCTTCCGCCTGGAGGGTCGCGATAGGTGTTATCCGAGGAAGGCATGTGATCGCCCTCATGGCATCTCGGTTGGCGGTTTCGAGCAAGTCCCAATCTCTCAATGTGAGGCGTTGAAACTGAGCTTGATAAACAAGCCGAGGTTGCAGGATCGACCGCACTAAAACACGGGCCATTCGAGAGCAAGCACCTCCGGTTTTTTGAGAAATACGTCGAATGAGATGGAGGGTATTAGCACTCTTTCGACGAGCAGAGCGAACCCATGCACTCGCGGAGCCAGATGCGTCCAGTTCGACTCCGAGCACACGGATAGTGGATACAGTGCTGAGGGCTGGCCATTTAGGCTCAAACAAATAGGCGTCTGCAGAAGGCGACGGCGACCTCGTCTGTTGGTGATAGACATGAATGCCGTCTTCGTGGCCGATAGTGTGAGTCCTATGCGCGCACACCAGTCCGAGGCCTTGTCCAGAGCACTCTGGAGTGCATGCTGCTGGCGTTGCAGGTCTGGATGTAGTGTCCCACACAGTCAAATCGTCCGCATACAGGAGGAAGAAGGCATCTGGAATGCTTGCTAGTTGCCACGCGAGGGGCAATAGGGCAATATTAAAGAGTATCGGAGCCAGCACCGAGCCCTGCGGCACACCCCTTTTCGTGACAAAGTGCCCGGTTCTTTCCTTGCCGACTCGGATGCAGAAGGTACGGTGTGCCAGAAAAGACACCACGAAGTCGCACACACGAGGCGGAAGTTGAAGCCATTGCATTACGCGAATGATGGCAGAGTGGCTGACGTTGTTGTAGGCCTTATGAACGTCCATTGCGAGAAGGGTTCGAATGCTGCTTGTTCTCCCTCCCACGAGCACCATTGACGTCATATGATTCCAGGCCATCTTCCGTGCCCAAATGCGGTCGAAAACCAATCTGGGCCGGATGGTACCAGGCGTGCTTTTCCAGCCACCAGGAGATACGCGACGCCAACATGCGTTCAAGAAGCTTGCACAACGTACACGTAAGAGCGATCGGCCGAAGATTAGAGAGGTTGCCCGGGTGCTTTCCTGGCTTTGGTATCGGCACCACTTCGGCATGCTTCCATGATTCCGGCAGCTCTCCACTCGTCCAAATTACGTTAAGCGTGTCCAGCAGCCACTGTAGGGCAGCGCCATCGGTGTTTTTGAACACTTCATAAGAGATCCCATCTGGTCCAGGCGCCTTGCGTACTTTTGCTTGGTCAATTGCTGCCTGCATCTCCGCCATCGTGTACGGCGCTTGCATGCCTTCGATGTCTGACTGGCTTGGAGTCACACCAACCTCCGGAGGTAGGTTATACGGACAGTCGAATCGTGGTGGGGCCTGGTCGTACGCTGGGAAGAAAGCCTTAGCTACTTCTGGAGCGAACTGTCTTGGCGTGCATCCAGAAGATAGACACGCACTGGCCGCTGGGTCCGGCATGCGAGCGCCTAATTCCATGCTCCGGAACGTTCGCCAGATCGATGCGGATGAAGACGATGGGCCGAGGGACGCACACCAGTCCATCCACCGTTCCCGGGAGAGTCGCTTTTCGCAGCGACGCGCTGCTGCGGTGAGTCTGTTGAGGTTATCACGAAGCTCAGCGGCGGCCGGATCTTGGTTTAAGGCTAGTTCTGCCCGACGGCGTGCTGCCCACAGACGCAACAGATGTAAATTCGGAGGTGTCCTGTTCTCCTCCACCCAGTTGGACTGCGTGGCGGCTTGTACAGCTCTGCTTAACACCTGCAAGGGGTCAGACGATGGAACTGCAATCAAGGCATCGAGTTCCTTGCGGAATAAGTCCCAGTCGGTTATGTAGCATCGGCGGCGGAGGCGGCGCTGGCTATTCGCTGCCAAACCAATTATCAGCGGGTGGTGATCACTCCCCCAACAGTCTGGTTCTCGGTCCCAGGAAACGGCACACATGCCCAACCACCACGAGAGATCGGGCGCATACGGTGGAGCACTGGAATGATCCCACCGACGTGTAGAAGTGGCCGGGGCATTCAAAAGGACAAAGTGCGCGTCTGTAAATGTGTCTAGCACGATGCTGCCTCTCGCACTGGAAGTAGGGTAGCCCCATGACTGATGAGGTGCATTGAAGTCTCCCCCGACTAGCACTGGGCACCCAGGATGAGTTCGACGCAGATGAGCGAGCCACCCGATACGCAACCGAGGAGCGCTGCCACTATACGGACGCACGTAAACTGAAACCACAATCACGTCAGTGCGCGGGAGTCTAACGAGCACTGCCACCACTTCTTGCCACTCGTTACACCACGACAGCAGGGGAACTTGCGTCTGAGGATATGAAGTCGCGACATACACTGCAGCCTTGCCTGGAGGTCCCAACGCATTGGTGCAGCGTCGATCAGGGATGGTTGGAGAAGCATACCCAGTGAATCCGGGAACGCGCGGAAGCGAGTTCGTTTCCTGTAGGAGCAGGCACCAAGCGGGGAGCTTCCCCAGTGCAAGGCGATGGCGAATCTCTCCCACTTTATTGGCAAGTCCTCGGCAGTTCCACTGCAGAACACAGTGGTGTCGCTTTCCTTTCGAAGGAGCAGTCATTGTAGCGGTGGGAGGTTGGCCAGCAACACATTTGACAGCTCTTGTAGTTGCCGGGCCACAAAGTGGAGGAGCTCCGCCGGGTTCAGCTTGGCTTGTGGTGACGCGCTTGTGCAGGGTGATTCAGGTACAGACGCAGCACACGGCGCGTCTTTTTCACGTGTCGTAGTTGGGCCAGCGGGTCGAGCGAGAATGGCGCGGCGTTGGGTGAGGCGCTTGACTTCCATTTGGAGCTGCGCTATCTGCTGGTCAAGCTTCACCAGATCGCCCGCCGTCGTATCAGTCAATTCCGGCGTACTCGTAACCTGCTGAGCACGTTTCTTGCCTCGCTTGAGGACAGTGCTATACGCAGGGCCACCGAAGTAAGTATTGTCAGGTTGTTCCAATGCTAGTGTGTCCTCTTCGGAAGGGGACAACAGTTCAAACCGATTACTCGTCGGAATGCCAGCATCCCTTTCTTCTTGTGTCTCTGAACGCTCGCGGCGCCTGCGTTGGCGGCGAGCTTTGATAGCCTTCTGTTTAACTGGACAGTCTTTGGACGTTATATCATGATCATCCGTTTGACAGAGCCCGCATTTGTACGTGGGCGTCTCGGCTGACTCCATGGAGGCGTCTGTGGATTGTGGACAAGAAGCTCGCATGTGACCGGTACGAAAACACCGGTAGCAGTGTACCACACCGGGCTTGTACACATGAAACGGCAGGATGCATCCATAGTACGTAATGCGGCTCGGCGGCATCCGAGGACCTTGGAGAGTGACCAGGCACGTGCGTCCGCGGCCCATATAACGAGCTGTGACAACCTTGTGTGTGGAGCAAGTCAAAGCATCGACAAGGCTCTCCCGTGACTCTCCTGGGTCAACACCAGAGACCACATACCGACGCAAGTCCGAGCCGGAACTCAAGTACGCTTGCACTTGCACGGTAGAATCAGCTGTGGCTGGCAGAGTTCGCAATTCTGTGAGGCGGTCGACATCCGCTAGCGAACGCACCCATACAGATATGCTGTTGGTTGGATGGTGAATGTAGAAACCTTGAAACGCAGTGGTTTTAGGCAACCCCCCCCCCCCCCCCGAAATTTTTCAGTTTTGCTTGCGTATATATACAGGCCCACATACAAACGCACGCACGAACATACATAAAGTATGGTTGAACCCCCCCCTGAAAAAAATTTCTGGCTACGCCCCTGCGTTGCGCACATCACTCACAATAACATGGGCATTGTGCTCGCCGCCGTCTACGTGAGAACTGTCAAGAACCCATACCACGCATGCGCACGGATTCGTGAAAAAACGTGCGTGCGTTCTTCATAATAAGGGACAAGTATAAGCACTACATATCAGCTCACCGCGTCTGGTGTTGGTAATACATATGTTGCTGTTGGCATCTATATACAACTGTAAAGAACTGATTATGTTCCACATTTACCACTCTTCAGCATATATCTGTGCCTATACTATCTGCGCCTATCTTTAGCGTCATTTCGCAACGTCTCGCTCAATGTAAAAAGAAACATGATTGATCCCTCCTTGAAGGGGGGGCGCTAGAGTAGCCGGCGATGGCAGACGTGCCTCACCTCGGCTCCTCCTTTTTTGGTCAGTTTGACTAGTTTTTTCCGCTTGTCTACTACGGTTTGTTGCTTCGGACGTGAATCTCAGCTACACGGTGAGCCTGTGTCGCACAGCCGGCGTTTTTGGAGAACCTTTTCCCCCTTTTTTATCCCGTTTTGTGAACTGACTGCCCTAAGCCTGGTGAGACGCTTCGGACTGGCCTAAAGGGCACAGCTGCTGGCGGCCGCGTCTGCATCGCGTCCGCGCGGCCGTGCCGTGCCTGGCGAACCTGCTACGCCCGGCGCGTTTCATTCCGGATCTCAAGACGCCTACTATGACAACGACCACGGAATGCACGAGCGTTCCTGTGAACTCCGCTGACTTTTCAACGTTATCTGACGGAAACCAGACCATGGATTCAACGCAGTCTACGCTGTCATCCGAATCGTCTACCGGACCTCCTGCTGCTGACATGGCAGCGGGCTCTTCTACGGGCACCACCGAACCTCGTGACGACGGGGTACGACAGAGGAACGCCGTCTACTACCGACGCCAAGTATCACCGAGTAGACTGCTCGCCGAACGGGTGAGTCGACCCCGCTATACCGTTTTGATCAGGCCGCTAAACAAAGTGCACGTGACAGACATTCCGAAACAAGCGCTCACAGACGCCTTAGAGCAAAGCGCTCCGTCAGCTTTTATTGCAGAAATGGCCATCCTCCGCTTTGACATAACCAGTAACTGCCTACGGATCACACTTCGTGACGAAGGTCATTTTCGTAAACTCTGCACACTATCGCACTTAGTCGCAACGGTCAACGGTAATGTGCGAGTAATTGATGTAGACACATCGCCTCTTCAGCCACACGCAGTCGGCAGCTCTCGTGGGGTAATAAAGATAAGACCCGGCCTAACAACTGACATCAAAGCGCATCTGCGCTGTGAACAGGCGACAATCACCGATGTGCACATGCTCGGTAAAACACAGCTACTGCTTTTGACATTTGATACGGACGCCATACCGAAACGCTTGGTGTTTGAATACGAAGTCATCCGTGTTCATGAGTATCGGCCTCGCCCGGTGGCATGCTACAACTGTCATCGTTTGGGCCATGTTGCCAAATACTGCTCCTTCCCTCCGGTATGCCGCGACTGCGTCAAAGCTCCGCATGAGATCGACCCAAACTGTAAGCAGTTTCCTCATTGCGTGGCTTGTGGAGCGTCCACACACATTTCACTCAGTCCTCATTGTCCTGAACGAGATATATCTGAATCAGCCCCTACTCGCAACACTAATGATTCATCACCTACGACATCTTCCACACAGCCTACACCTCCGACGCCTCGGAAAGTAACCTGGGCTCAAAAAGCCGCTTCTTCCGATCTGACTCAGCTTATCAACAGCCTTCGCCAAGAAATACAGGAATTAAGGCAAGAAAATCAGAGACTTCGCGATCTCATGTTGGACCAAAAGAAGGGGAATCGGTCCCCAACGCCAAGCCGCAGTCGCTCTCGAAATAAACGAAAGAGCCGTTCTCCGACACGTCGTCCTAAACCAGTCACGGACAAGGACTCCGCCTACTCTCACATTATTGGGCTCCTCCGACAGGAACGGACACAAGAATCTAATAAGCTGGAGCACGCGATTCGGTCAGAGATGGTTAACACTCTAACACAAGCTCTTGATGCTATGCAAACTCGGTTTCAAAACATGTTCGACGAACTGCAGCGCAATGTCCTCGCTGATGACAATAAGCGCCGCAAATCAGGGCCGTCCTCATGAGTTCTTTCGCTCAGGGGGTGCAGTGGAACTGTCGTAGTTTTCACCAAACGCGCTCCACAATCCGCAATTATGTTCAAAGGCATCGCCCCTTATTCCTTCTTCTCCAGGAGACGCGCGGCACGTGCTCGCTTCCTGGTTACCGCGCTTTCCAGACCCCAACCATCAAACACAAGCGGGAACTTCCTAAAGGCCAGGCAGCGCTTCTAGTCCGTAATGACTGCCCAGCCACCCAAATGGACTTTCCTGATCTCAGTTCCAACGCTCGCGAAATAGTAGCTGTTAAAATTTGTCCCCCAGGCCAAAAACCCTTTGTGGCCGCGTCCGCGTATTTTCGCCCGGGAAATATCTCAGTTGGACAATACACGTGGCTGCAAACGCTTAAGCAAGCATCTCAGAACCTCCCTCTGCTTATTGGAGGGGATTTTAATGCTCATCACCCTGCCTGGAGTGCCTCAAAGCACAATAAACGTGGGAAATATCTTTACGACGCTATTGAACTTTCCTCTGTAGACATTTGTAACACCCCCGACACCCCTACGAGAATAGGATTGCATAAAGCGCAGAGAGACACGACCCCAGATCTTACCCTCGCCAGCCCTCAAGTTGTGCGGCACTGGACAGTCTCCAGCCAGTCATGGGGCAGCGATCATCTCCCGATATTCGTGGCACTTCATCGAAAATGCCTCCGGGTCAAAACAACAACAACAATGACTAACTGGAATACCTTTCGGAGTCATGTTACTGGATCCTTTTCGACAGTTGAGGGTCTTCTGGACATAGTTCAACAGGCCCGTTCACTGGCACGCGAAACAGTGCCATGCGAAGACCATACTCAACCGATGGATAATCATTTAGGCAATTTATGGAGAACAGCAGACTATTTAGTGAGAAGATGCCGCTCGCACGGCAAACGGCACTCTGACCTCATGAAAATCAAGCGCCAATTTAAGCTTATCAATGAATATCAGCTCCAACTTCAAAGGGATGCCTGGCAATCCACCTGCGAGCGCCTTGGCCGTGTTCCGGGCCTCCAGAGTCTCTGGCGCATTTTTCGCAGCCTCAGCGGGAAAGGAAAGGGTAACCCTCCTTTGGCCGAGCTGTTCCTCAAAGCCAGGGGCGTAGCCAGAAATTTTTTTCGGGAGGGGGGGTTCAACCATACTTTATGTATGTTCGTGCGTGCGTTTGTATGTGTGCATGCCTATGTACGCAAGCAAAACTGAAAGATTTCGGTGGGGGTTTGAACCCCCCCAACCCCCCCCCCCTTGGCTACGCCCCTGCTCAAAGCAGATCCCTCAATAGTAGAAGACGAAATTATTACCGCTTTCTTTCCTCACGCTTCACTCACTCCACCTACGCCTCCGAACGCCTGCACCGTACCGCAACCTGATCCAGATCTTGATCGTCCATTTAGCATGGGAGAAATGCTAGCAGCTATCAAACACGGCCGTCCTCGATCGGCACCTGGCCACGACCGAATCACATGGCAAGAACTCCGCAATCTCGGAGAAGAAGCCCAAGACGCACTCCTGGCGGTAATCAATGACCTCTGGGCGTCAGGAAATGTACCGGAGAACCTTAAGCTGTCGCTCATTTATCCCATTCCGAAACACGGAAAAGACAAGAACCTCTAAAAGAACCTCCGGCCAATATCTCTCACGTCGACTCTCTGTAAGCTCATTGAACGCATGATTTACACACGCATGTCCCATTACCTCGAGATAACTCGGCCGGGATACCATCCTGCCCAGGCGGGCTTTCGCCCTAACCTGGGCACCCATGACTGCCTTTGGGTGCTACGGCGTGTTATTAATCGTACGTCACGAAAGATGCTACCTGATTACTTGCTGGCCGTCGACATGCAGAAAGCGTCTGATAATGTTCACCATAACGCCATTCTTGAAGAACTAGCTAAGCGCTACCCAAGTCATCGTGCGCAGGTATGGATTCGAAATTTCCTTGCAGCCCGGCCCATTCGCTTAAGCGGCGCATCGCCTGGATGGAGCCCGAAGACTTATTACTTGGATAGAGGTGTGCCACAGGGATCTATTCTAGGACCAACGCTGTTTAACCTGGCCATGACCAGGGTAGCAGAAAATCTTGAGCGGGACACAACGGCTCGATTCGCCATCTACGCTGATGATATTACTATATGGACAGAAGCAACGGATTATACTGACAAAGAATTAATGCAGACCGAGCTGCAGGCAGCCCTCCTTAGCTTAGAGTCCACTCTTAAGGAGGTAGGTCTGCAGCTAGCTCCACATAAGACAGACCTTATAAGCATAGACGGCAAGCACCACACCAACCAGAAAATGTGCATCTCGCTCCATATTGGATCGCACACTATACAATCAAAAAACGGACAAATCAAAGTTTTAGGTTTACCGATAGCCAGTTGCAACAGCCCACAGAAGTGGCTACGTGGGCTGCGGCAGGCATGGCCAGCCACGTTACATATGATACGTCGTCTGTCCAGCAAATACGGAGCAGCACGACAGCAAGCCTGTCGTACTCTCGCAAGAGCTGTGGCCGTTGGAAAGATTTTGTACGGTGCACCCATATACACGTTCTCTCCAACGGACATCCGAAATTTGGAACGCCTTCATCGGGCTACTCTCCGTACCATCACGGGGCTCCCTAAACACACTAAGATATCCGCACTTGAAACCGCAGGGGGCTTGCCTCCTCTGCAGGACGTCATCCGTGAAGCCCACACTCGACACCACATCCGCATGGAAAACACGCCGCAAGGTCGTCGCCTTCTGGCTTGGGATTGTCAGCGACATGATGATGCACCCCTTCTTAATCAGTCCTTACCCCCATGGGAAACTCCGATAGCCTCTCGACGGTTCCGTCGTCCCATATCTCGTCACAATGATACTGCCCGCCAGGTTCTTGCCACGCGACAACTCAGGGAAGCGACCTTAGATACAATCGACATCTACACGGACGCTGCTTTCTCCGATGGCCAAGCTTGCATAGCATGGATTTGCGCGCAAACCACCGAGTACACTGGGGCCTACAGGTGCCATCTCCCGAACGGTACCCCTCTGCATGCCGAACTCCTTGCCATATGGGGAGCGACTGCACGCCTCCCATACACCAATCAGAAACCCCTTCGTGTCTTTACCGACTCGCACTCTGCTTACTCGGAAATATTTCGCCCAGCCTCGGAGGATGCTACAGCTGCCGCTATTCAAAGCATCCTTCGTAGGCACGAAAAAGCCGACAGGCCGATAGAAATTATTTGGACGCCGGGGCATACGGGTGTGCCCGGGGGCAATACGGCGGCACACGGCGCTGCTGCTTCCGCAGGTGGGTCGACCAATCTTTCTCTGCCCCCACCCCTCAGGGTAAACCCGTATGAGCTCTTAAGTCAAATGGCTCCCTCGGTAGCCACAATGCACTACGTGCGTACGTCCCTGAGTCATGCTAGTAAAAAACGCATTACGCAGGTTCCCCCACCAGTCCTCTTTTCCAGCAAGTGTCCGCTTTTGCGCTCTCAAGAAGTATTCATCAATAAGATCTACGCAAATTCCGCATACACGCCGTATTCCTTAGCTAAATGGCGACAACCGGACATTGCGACAGTGACGTGCAATCACTGCGGGCTGCGCTGCCGCGCAGACCTTCACCACTTACTGTGGCAATGTTCCGCATTTGAAAAAGGGCGAATGGCCATACAGGCTTTGCAGTACACAAATTATCGGGAAGCGCTGCTTACGGACCCGGACACGCAGTTAGTATTCGCGCAATATGGAAGTCAGAGCGGCCTGATCAGAGTGGTTTAGGGGGTCCGACAGACCACAGTACTGACCACACACCGCCTCAGTACATGTGATTGTGATTTGAATAAGTGCAAACCCTATGAAACTGAATTATTAGTATAGTTTGAAAGTCCCGCTTATCCCCACAGAGGCCATGCGCCTCCCTCTTTTTCAATAAAGGACTTTCCATCCATCCATCCCTCCTTCATAAGAATCGGTATAACACGAAAGTAAAACGTGTTCTTGAAAAGTAGTTGAATGTTTACTGTACGTTCTTATAGGAGAACCTGCACAATGTCTCTTATGGCTCATTCACACTGGGGAATCCGCCGGCCACAGCGACCAGAATTCGCGTGCCGCCGAAATTCCACATTGTTCACACCACTTAGCAACCGCACCGCCGAAACTAGGGCGCCTAGTTGTCTTGTCTCTTTGCGCGAACGAACGCTGGCATCGACGCGCTCTGCGTTGTGTACGCGTTTCGTTACGGCGAAGCGCATAAACAGGAGCAGGGTCGTCCAACTGCTGGACCTGCTGGAAAGCAACTTTCTGGCGATGTCTGACGAGGATAAACATGCATTCGCCGAACAAGAAACGACGCAAGCAGTTGTGGTTGGTTCGTTCTGATTTGCAAGACGCGAGAAGCTTGGTCGAGCCGAGATAATGCTACCCGTTTTGCAAGATGGCGATGATGTATTGCAAAGATGCTAATCGCGACAACACTTGGCAGTTATCGAGAGCTGCAGGATGATTACAAAAGACTTTGCTGCTGCTGCGGGCTTCGACGACTGCGATATCACAAGCGCGCCGCCATTTTTCGAATGTTCGACTCGCGTTCCGATTGGTTCGCGGTGAGGGAATCCGGCGGCACCTTCCGCAAAAATCGGTCCAGGACCGATCGGCGCGGAGTGGGCTTTTCCGGCGGATCTCGCTGCCACCGAAGCGGATTCCGCGCGCTCTCGCCGCCGAATGTCTCAGTGTGAACGCGCCATTAGTGTTTGGAAGCCATTGGCCGCAAGGTCGAGCAGAGTCGGCATTTAGCGGCGAGCGGACGAAACCCCGTGGTGTGGATGGCTCCTTGCGTCGTCTGCCAGCCACACCGTGTTCGCGTGTGGGCGTACGCCATGCACGTCCTCAGCTTACAGCTTATTCCGTTGTGCTAGCACAGTATCAAATGCTTGTACGTATAGGTTATACATAAGCATTTCGCCTTACAAGGCTTGTATGCACTCTAATAAGCGAGTGCATGCACGTGTAGGTATGGCGCTAAACATCGTACCGTCCGTTCGCCAAAATATTTTCAATGTGGGTACCACCTTGTCGTTCAAGCACATCACATAGTGCAGTTGGCGACGCCCTAAACGACAAAAAAGGTACTAAATGTCGAGGTGTGAATGCAGAATTTTAGCGACACCATCACGTGAAGTGTTGGCGATTTGGAAATTCTTGCTACCGCAAAGCATTAACTACACTCTAAGGCAAACTTACCCTAACGAGGAGTAACGGAGCCCAATAGGCGCGCGCGATGAACGGTTAGACTGTCGTAGGAGCAAGCGGAGAGGGGTGCGTGTCGTGTGCAAACCAGTTAGTCTCCAAAGGGATGGACGGCGCGGGAAATGCAGGCCGTGTGCATGGGTACGTTCCGTGTGCAAACCGTTGTCAAGGGAACAACCGTCCTCCTCGCTCGGGTCAGTCTTCCAACTTGTGTTCGAGCTGGCGTGTTGCCGGTTTTGTCGCGCTCGGAGTTCCCCGATCTAGGAACTACGGCTCGGTGCCTTTGATACGCACGTATGCGTGGATGAGTGGGTCGTGCTGCTTTTACGTTTCGCCACACCCACGAAGGCTGGAGCTGCTCTCGACACGTCGCGACGCCGCGCTGTATATCTCCGGCGTAGTCACGGCACTGCATCGCCACCGGCTAGGAATGGCGGTCGAGAAGACAGTAGGCCTATCGGATCCATGACTTCAATCTGACTCGGGGCACAAATGGGCGCTGAATTCTTTCACAAGTGAGTGATCGCTCTTTATTCTGCCGTACCTATCGCGTGCGCGAAACTGATCGCGATTATCGGTAACGGACTCGATCGTGTTGTATATCGCGCGCACGAAATGTACCGCGAGAGCCGGCTTGGGCGTGGGCTCGCCTGTGCTTTGTGACCGCTTGAATATTGGCCGCCGTTGTCGTCGCCTGCCCGGATGTTCGCTCACCGATGATACGCCGGGGTGATGAGCTGCGAGCTCGCGATATTAGCAATATTAGGCAGAGGCCTCGCCGCTGTTTTGCGACTCGTCCAAAGCGCTGTGCGGCAGCAACGAGCTCGATTGTATGCCGCGCGCTTGAAATGCACCGGCATGGGTTGGCGGGTGCTTCAGCTAGCCGACTTTAGCTGCGCTTCGGAACTCTGCGGAAATTGGTCGCCGTTACCTTCGGCTTCCTCGACGCTCGCTCGCAAGTAGTTCACCCATAGAGTAATATAAAAAAGGTTAAGAGAGGACACTCCCGTAGGCCCCTGAGGCTGATTTGGGTTCGCAGCGCACCAAACGGGAGTGGGGAATCCTAACAGCCGCCTCAGAGATCGGAAATCGCAAAAAAAATTTAAAATGCCCATCTCAGAGGCCATTATTTAGCTATAGGTAAAATTACACGGACCCCGAGACCACTTGTGTTCGTGCGATTGTGTCGGAGGTCATATATATATATATATATATATATATATATATATATTATAAAGTGGTTTATTAGCGGCGACGATATTCGACGATACAGCGACAGTCAAGGCGGGGCCGACTCTCAGCGCGAGCTGCGTTCTCTTCGAGCCGAAGAGGGCGACCCACTAGAAGGTGTTCGAGAGGACGACCCATTATCAAGTTCGAACGCTTCGCTACAATTACCCCCGGGTAGGAAAAGGGAGCCACCTGGCGACCTAGCAACTAGTCACTATGAGGGGGTCGTGGTAGGGCTTCAGGCGCTCCACGTTGACAATGTCGCGCCCTCGACGGCGCATGTCCGAAGACGGTTCTATGGGTTCGATGAGGTAGTTGACCGGGGATGTGCATTCGACGACACGGTAGGGGCCTTCGTATTTGGGCAGTAGTTTGGAAGAGAGGCCAGTTGCAGTGGTAGGGACAGAGAGCCAAACGAGCGCTCCAGGGAGGAACGTGGGCGCAGAAGGGGTGTTGTCACCGCGAATGCTCTTCTGCCGCTCTTGGTTATGCGTAGTGAAGGTCTTGGAGAGCTCACGACACTCCTCAGCAAGTCTGGCTGTGGCAGATATAGGCGCACATTCAGAGCGATCCGGCTTGTATGGAAGTATCGTGTCCATGGTGTGCGACGGGTGCCTTCCGTACAGTAAGAAGAAGGGTGAAAAACCAGTAGTGCTCTGAGGGGCGGTGTTATAGGCGTAGGTGACGAAGGGCAGAATGGTATCCCAATTGGTGTGATCGGCGGCGACGTACATCGAGAGCATGTCGCCGAGCGTGCGGTTAAAGCGTTCGGTTAGGCCATTCGTCTGCGGGTGGTAAGCAGTAGTTTTGCGGTGAACAGCATGGCACTCTTTGAGAATGGCTTCCACGACTTCCGACAAGAAGACACGGCCTCGATCGCTGAGAAGCTCTTGGGGTGGTCCGTGACGCAGTATGAATCGGTGTAGTAGGAAGGAGGCAACATCGCGCGCTGTAGCCGCTGGGAGGGCGGCGGTTTCGGCGTATCGCGTTAGATGGTCAACAGCGACGATGGCCCAGCGGTTACCAGCCGAAGTCAGAGGAAGTGGTCCGTACAAATCGATGCCCACGCGCCCAAACGGACGGTTAGGGCAAGGTAATGGTTGTAGACCTGGTGGCGACACGTGCGTTGCAGGTTTTCGGCGTTAGCAATCGAGGCAGGAGCGAACGAACTTCTGCACGTAGCGGTACATCCCTCGCCAGAAGTATCGTTGTCGAATGCGGTGGTAAGTTTTGGATACCCCAGAGTGCGCGCATTGCGGGTCAGAGTGGAAGGCCTCGCATATTTCAGAACGCAGACTGCGGGGTATCACTAGTAGCCACTGGCGGCCGTCGGCGTCGTAATTGCGTCGGTGCAGTAGGTCGTCGCGAACGGCGAAATGGTGGGCTTGACGACGCAACGCGCGAGTGGATGGTGTTGCGGACGGATCAGTGAGCAAGTCGATCAGCGAGGTGATCCATTTATCCTTGCGCTGTTCGGTAGCGATGGTGTGAACGTCGATTGAAGCAACAGCTATGTAAGATACTGAGCAAGGGGCATTGTCGTCAGGCAAGGGGGAGCGTGAGAGGGCGTCGGCGTCAGCATGCTGGCGTCCGTTGCGGTACAGCACTCGGATGTCGTAGTCTTGCAGGCGAAGTGCCCAGCGGGCGAGACGGCCTGAGGGATCCTTCAGTGACGACAGCCAGCATAGTGCATGATGGTCGGTGACGACATCAAATGGGTGGCCATACAAATAAGGCCGAAACTTTGTAAGGGCCCAGATGATCGCCAGGCACTCTTTTTCCGTGACCGTGTAATTGGTCTCGGCTCTGGTAAGCGTACGGCTTGCGTATGCCACGACATATTCGGGGAACCCTGGTTTGCGCTGCGCAAGGACAGCGCCGAGGCCTACACCGCTGGCATCCGTGTGTACCTCCGTTGGGGCCGTAGGATCGTAGTGGCGTAGTATGGGAGGAGACGTCAACAAACCACGGAGCTTTGCGAATGCGTCGTCACACTCGGACGACCACGACTTTAGGGGTCCGTTACCTCCAAGGAGCTTCGTCAGCGGTGATATGACGGTGGCAAAGTTTCGTATGAAGCTTCGAAAGTACGAACACAGTCCTACGAAACTGCGCAGTTCTTTGACGGACGTAGGTTTGGGAAATTCGGCCACGGCCCGAAGCTTGGCCGGATCGGGAATGATTCCGTCCTTGGACACGACGTAGCCGAGGATTGTCAGCTGCCGTGCTGCAAATCGGCACTTCTTCAGATTCAGTTGGAGGCCAGCGTTGCGCAAACGCGTCAGAACATGCCGCAGACGTTGGAGATGCGTGGAGAAGTCCGGAGCGAAAACCACGACGTCGTCAAGGTAACACAAGCACGTGTGCCATTTCAAGTTGCGCAGAACGGTGTCCATCATGCGCTCGAAGGTCGCGGGCGCATTACACAGACCAAACGGCATGACGTTGAACTCGTACAAGCCGTCGGGCGTGACAAAGGCTGTCTTCGGTCGAGCGTCATCCGCCATGGGCACTTGCCAGTACCCCGAGCGCAGATCAAGAGATGAAAAGAATTCGGCTCCTTGCAGGCTGTCAATCGCGTCGTCGATTCGCGGCAGCGGATAAACATCCTTGCGAGTGATCTTGTTGAGCCGTCGGTAGTCCACACAGAACCGCACGGAACCGTCCTTCTTCGCAACGAGAACAACGGGAGACGCCCATGGGCTGTCCGAGGGCCGAATAACGTCGCGTCGAAGCATATCGTCGACTTGCTCATTAATGACCCGACGTTCTGCGGGAGACACGCGATATGGACGTTGCCGCAGTGGTGGTTGGGCGCCAGTGTCGATGCGATGCGTAACAACGGAAGTGCGGCCAAGAGAAGTTTGCCCGATATCGAAAGAAGAACGAAATTCTTCCAGCAGGCACAGAAGTTGGGAACGCTGGACCGATGTGAGGTTGTCAGCAATGGAGGACCTAAACACATCAGCAGGTGACGAATCGGACGTGGAAACAGCACTGAGCGTACGGGAACTGGGACAGTGCGTGTCGTCGGGTGCGTCCATAACTTGTGCGTCTTCGAGGGGTTCCACTCTGCCGAGACATTCCCGTCGCACCAACGTAACAATGAACGGGGATGGGTTGGTCACAAAAACATCCGTGTCGCCCTGGGTGATTTCCACGGTCGCAAATGGCACCAGCAAGCTTTTCCTAGTGAAAACGCGGTCACATGGAGAAAGGAGTGCAACGGCGTCGCAGAGACCGGTGCAATAGACTGACACAGCCGTTGACGAATTTGCAGGAACTGTGATGTCGTCTTTGACGAATACCTTGGTCGCAGCCGATGAACTGTCTGCCGGCGTCAAATCTGAGAATGGTGAGAGCTCTATTTCGGCTGGTGCGCAATGAATGACGGCGTCGTGGCGGGCGAGAAAATCCCATCCCAGGATGACGTCGTGAGAGCATGAAGAAATTATAATGAATTCGACGGCGTACAGAGCGTCCTGAATGATGACGCGGGCGGTGCATACCGCCGTCGGGTGAATACTTTGGGCGCTGGCTGTACGGAGGGAGAGCCCGGAAAGTGGCGTCGTCACTTTTCGTAGCAGGCGGCTTAGTTTAGCGTCCATAACGGATACGGCGGCTCCAGTATCGATAAGGGCAGAGGCGCGAACACCGTCCACAAAAACGTCTATCACGTTCGATGGGCTTCGCTGAGGGCTTTCGCAGTTCGATAGCGTCGCAGCCCTTGCCTCGTGGACTGCGACGACTAGTTTTCCTGATCGCGTGGGACCGGACGTGGCCGCATCGGTGACAGCGAGCGGCGTCGTGGTGACTGTGAACGGCGGGTAGATACAGCTGGGCGAGACGTCGGCGACCTCCACCTCCACCAAATTATAAAGAGGTTTATTAGCGGCGACGATATTCGACGATACAGCGACAGTCAAGGCGGGTCGACTCTCAGCGCGAGCTGCGTTCTCTTCGAGCCGAAGAGGGCGACCCACTAGAAGGTGTTCGAGAGGACGACCCATTATCAAGTTCGAACGCTTCGCTACAATATATATATATATATATATATATATATATATATATATATATATATATATATATAACGCGTTATTTGCATGCATAAGTAGCTTTGTGTAAGCCGCACCGCCAGAGCGGCGAGCACACAATGCAATTGTTTATGCAGACATGACAATCGCTGGAAGAGACGA